>NC_134814.1:18287179-18292179 GCF_046742065.1 Oratosquilla oratoria
CAGGAAGTCTGTCTCCGTTATTTTTCTTTTGCTCAATGAATGGCCCAATGACTGTATCAACTCCACTCCTATCTTTTCCCACTCTTGCGTTTAAAACTCCTATCATTATTGTTGTTTGTTCTTGATTGAAGATTTAATTTTCTTCTAAAGTGTTTAGAAATTCTATCTTTTCTTTTTCAGGTCTCCTTTGTTGCCGTGATTTTTATTAGCTTTTTATTTACAAACTTTATTTTTTGGATATATGGTGACAGACGAGGTCCTACTCATGATATGTTTCTTATCTTCGCACTCCCCCCCCCCGCCCCCAACTTCTCTTTATCAAATACTAATCGGATAATCTAATTCATTATTTCAGCTTGCTACCTGTTTTTTTTTTTTCATAAATTATCCCTTCAACTTTGAACTTGGATATTTCTTCTCTATGCTTTAGCTTACCATTCACAAAACTGAAGAACAGCTTAGGATGATCCTTACATTTGTCGACTACGCCCCTCTCAATGTAATTTTTCTCTTATTACTTCTATATATTAATGACGAACGAATATTTTAACCGCCTAAGATTTGCGAATGATAAAATTATTATTTCAAAACGAGCAGAAGACTTGTAAGATATCCTGAGATATCTGAACAAGGAAAGTCTGAAAGTAGGTTACTGTTGAATAAGAGTAAAGCCAAAGTAATATTCAACACGAAAGTTCAAAGTAAAGATAATTCAATCGATGATGAGTCGAGTACAGTCATTTACCCCCGATGTTGAAAATGACCAAAGATCTTGATAATAAAAAAAGTATTACAATTGGTTGGTAAATGTTTGGTAAGTATACGAATATAATGAAACGCTCTCTACGTTTATATCTAAAGCGCAGTCTACAACCAATTTATAATTCCAGCCATTACATACGGATGTGAAAATTGGAAACTGATGAAGGTGATGGAAACAAAGTTCAGGAGTGCATAGGTGAGAATGGAGAGATCAGTGGTGGGAATAATGTTGAGAGACCGAAAGAGAGAATATTGTGGAGGTAGTAAAAGAGAGGAAGTGGGACTGGGAGGTTAAGTTAGTTAGGACAAATGACGGTCGATGGAACAGGTGTGCTATGCCGCCCATACACTATCATGTACACCTGACTGGTACGTCTGAAAAGTTACGCCTGTCAGGTATGTCATGGATTCTCGAGAAGATGAGTTGTACATTCTCTCCTTATTATCTCAGGCGACCAGACAACTGATCGAATTTTCGTCAGTTGTCAGGCCGCCTGAGAGGCTAGTTTTTCCCGCCATACACTACCAGGTATACCTGACAGGCGTGACTGTTCAGGCGTACCTGTCAGGTGTACATGATAGTGAATGTGCGCTGCAAGATGGGAAGCGTGCAAAAAGACCAGACAGAGGGCGGAGAGACGAAATAGAAGATTCCGGAGTGACGTGGTAGTGGTTGGCGCAGTCGTGCGTGCTGGTCATGGAATGGTATGGAAGATGCCTATGTTCAGCAGTGGACTGAGGATGACTGATTGATTGATTGACTATTGTATATTCATTTACGGCTCTTGTATTATTTTGCGTGTTTATTTCTTGTCAGTGCCCATCTTTTATATGCATATTTTTTTTACTTCTCTCCCGTTTATCTTTGGTACTTATTTTTTCAAACCTATGTAATAGAATATCATGAAATATTCCATTTAATTTCTATATCTTTAGTTTCACCGAATTCCTTTTAGTCTATTTCTTCAATATATATATTTGTTCAGTTTAGAAAATCAGCTTTTGCCTGGTTGTATATTCCTTGTCTATATTTCTTCTCTTCTTTATGTTTTCCCATTTTCAGCATAAATTCAAGGACCACATGATCACTCTTATTGGACACCTGTAATTCATGTTTCCACAAACTTAGGTTCCTTTGTTAAAATCAAATCCAATTTTGTAGGCGTATCTTCGCTTCTACATATTGCTGGGTCCTTTACATACTAGATCTTTATATAATTCATTGGTATGTTCATTAGTATATTTTCTCAAGATTCTTCTTTTCCATCTTCCTCTCATTCCTCCCACATTACCTCTCCATGATTAGAATCATGCAATAGAGTTATTTTCTCTTTTTTCAGTTATTCTTTTCGGCTGCTCGGCAATGTTTCTTACTAATTTTGATGTACTCTACTTCATCCCATGTTTTTTTTTTCGGGGAGGAAAGTGGTATACAAATATTTGTAATATAATAAGTTATTTTCTTTATTTGTGTTATATTGACATTATATCTGTTCTGGTGTCTGTTAGTGTTTGTTGAACTTATTTTCATTTATTTTGTTGTGGAAGGCTATGCTGTTATGTATTTGTGTTGGGAGTCCATCTTTGTTTTGTGTTTTGTCGTCCCTAACTGTTATATATTCAGTGAATGTTAGTGATTATGATTACTGAACTAGTTTCGTTTTTTGTATTGGTATTATGTGTATGTTGTGCTTATGTCGGAATTAAAGTAGCTACACCTGTTTGTTCATAATCTCACTTATGTTTATTTGTAGTATGTTTAGTGTGTTTTTGTGCTGGTGTGTGTGTTGTTTGGTGGCCACAGCTCCAACTCTTTGTGTACTATAGTAAACGCAACAAGAAATGGCCGCTAAGGCGGGGTTAGGGAATTTCCCGGTGGTGCCACATCTCCACAGATAACACGGCCCGCACGGCTCGCCCACCCACCCGCCCGCTCTCTCTCTCTCTCTCTCTCTCTCTCTCTCTCTCTCTCTCTCTCTCTCTCTCTCTCTCTCTCTCTCTCTCTCTCTCTCTCTCTCTCTCTCTCTATATATATATATATATATATGTATAATGTATTTATCCATGGCAAGAACGTGTGTGTGGATGCAATGCTTTCTGAATGCAGTGTGGGGGCGTGGCAACGTCGCTCTCTCTCGCTCATATGCCATGTCCACGACTCGAGGAAACGAAACCTTTGTATAGAAAACATTATTTTGATTTTTACCTCAGTGGTGGTGTGTGACAACATTATAAAATTATGAAATAAATTTTAAAATAAAATAAAATTATAAAATAATTATATATGGCAACACAGGGGGAATCCCCGTGCTCCGCACTAACGGCCAGTTTTCGATGCACCGAGTATTGTTTGTGTTAGTGCGTATATGAGAGGGAATCATGAATAGCATTCGTTAGATTTGTCTTCCCAAACACCGCAGTGTTTAACTCCCCAGTCTTTCACGCTTTTAACGGAAGAGGTGCGAAGATAGGAAAGATGTGTGAACAGTTGGACATGTTTGTGAGCCTGAGTTGGTTTTAATTTCTTCGGTTAGCAGGCTTGGGAGGGCAGGCGCCGGGGTACTGACTTACCTATGTAAAAAAGAAAAGAAAAGAAAAAATTAGAATGAAAAAGAATATGAAATACAATAAAATAGAACAGAGATATATATATATATATATAATGAAATAGAAATAAAAAATAAGATTAAGTAAAACAAAACTAAAATAGATAGAATAAATAAGATAAGACAAAATAAGATAAGACAAAATAAGATCAAATAAAATAACACACACACACACACACACACACACACACACACACACACACACACACACACACACACACACACACACACACACACACACACACACACACACACACACACACACACACACACACACACGCACGCACACACACACACACACGCACACGCGCACACACACACACACACACACACACACACACACACACACACACACACACGCACACGCACACACACACACAGACACACACACACACACACACACACACACACACACACACACACACACACACACACACACACACACACACACACACACACACACACACACACACACACACATATATATATATATATATATATATATATATATATATATATATATATATATATATACTGGTACATCGTGACAAGTTGATGAAGGTGGAAAAAGAAGTCACGGTCTAGTTCCGAGTTTTTTAGTTTATTCCTGATATATATATATCTCCAGAGGTCAATTGTCCCCGGACATAATCTCACGGCTAGCTGTGAGCCGCTTGGTTAAGAATTATCATCCTCCTGACCCCGCTTCCAGCCCGCTTCCCTCCTGACCTCACACCTCCACCCACACATCCCCTCACCTCTGACTTCGCCCTGCGTGACGGATTGTCCTGTTTTAGTTCTGCGTGTTCCCCTTCTACTCAAATCTCAATTGTACTTATGTCTCTGCAAATTCTTGTAATCTGTAATCTGTACTTTCCTGAAGAGGGCTATAGCTATTATCCGAAATATAGAAGTTACAATTTCTTCTAAAGTTTCCTTTTATTCCAACAGTGGGTTCTTCGTGATTATTATTTACAAATGTGCTACAATTTTTTTCCAGGAGATATATATATATATATATATATATATATATATATATATATATATATATATATATATATATATATATATATATATATATACATACATATATATATATATAGGTATATATATATATACACACACACCAAGGACTAATATTACACAGGACGTGCTCAACCAGGTCCCTGGGTCCGCTAGCGGAGGCCATTGCTTTCTTTGTAACCTAACATTTTATATTGGACAAATATATCAAAACTGGAAACCTAACATTGTACATAGGACAAATATATCAACTATTGACTTATTCAATGCAGTATAAGTTAATATAAACTTTTATAGTGAAATAAGAAACTATCTTTAAGGCACTGTTATGCTTTGAAATGCCAATTTTAGCCGGACTTAACAGCTATTATTGTATGAGGTTAGTGGACACCAGGGTTGGTGATTTTTTTTGTTTTTATCTTTTTAGAAAGATATACAAGATAGATTTTTTTTTATCTAAATCAGATTTATTTGATTTAAATAGATTTTTTTTTATAGATTTTAAATATTGTGGGATTGCTATCTGATATGCGATCTGATTGCTAAAGGACATTTTTAGCATATCAATATAAGGAGCAGTGTTATATAGACTTGCCACATGTATACAAG
>NC_134814.1:18299679-18304679 GCF_046742065.1 Oratosquilla oratoria
GCCGTGAAATACCCCTGACTCTTAAGAACACCTTTGACTCGTACACACTATATTACGTAATTTAGATTAATAACCATAATAATTAAATAACCAGAAATAAATATACATTCTTATAATGACAATTATTGTAAAATAAGTTAATATAAAAAATTTGTATCACCAAAACAAAATATAAACTATCTATAAACTGCCAACTCCCCAAAATGCTCCTGTCAACATTTTTTGGTGCTTTCCACTAGGAGAGGAGATGGCAGTCTTTAGGTGGAAAGCAGACGGGGAAGGTCTGCAGTTGCAATCTAGGCTAATAGACTTTTGTTAAGAGGTCTTGTGGTCTTTGATTTATCCACCTAAGATTGATACACAACAATGAGAGGGAAATTCCATTTACCGTTTTACGGTTCAATGATGTCTTGGATAAGGTTATCCACAATTATGCATTTACTATGTCGCATTCTGTATGCGGGAATGTAACGTGGTTTAAAATTCTCACGAGGGGGTATATGATTCTGAATGAGATTAGTAACTCTAAGGGGTTCACCTGGAGTGGTAATAGTATGTCTGAACTTGTTGCAAAGTGCAAGCAAATCTGATTGTGCGTCAAGGAAGTCTATAGGGATGAAATGTGATGCATCAATGGGTTCCTGTGCTGTGGACATGTCGGAAAGTGAGGTACAAACTTGAGAAGTAGGGAACTGGTCATCCATGACTTTGATGCGTGAGAGATTCACTTTAGAATTGCAAATGCTTGTACCAACTGTGAGATGAAGAGGTACGTTAGTGTCATTGGCAACTAAAATGCAAGTATGACCTTTCTTTGACGTAAATCTGATGGCTGAGAGGAAGGAAATGCCACCGACATTGGAAGTTTCTGGCATACAATGTACATCGGTGTCTTGTGCTTGAAAAACTAGTGTGTGTATCTTTGTATACTCACGAGGGAACAGCGTCTTTGGGCCGATAAGCACTGCGTAGGTGTGTTTGAATGCAAACAACACCTCTGAGACGGGGTGGACTTAGTATTAAATTCTTCTAAGTGGGGCAAAAAAGTTTCCTCGGGCGGTGAAAAATCGACGGTATTCAGTGGATGTTTAGTCCTTCGTTTTACTGATTTGGACATGCGGGAGGAGGTAGTACAGCTGTTACGTTTGGAACACATGTCCACAGGTGTCAGTAAAGTAGAAGGGTTAGAGTCCTGGGGAGGGGTTGGAGTGGTTGAGCACTCGGAACTCTGTTATATGAAGTTAGTGGAACAATTTGTACTAGCAGCTGGTGCATCCTCGTGTGATGAAACGGAATGAATTTGAATGGAGGGAGTACAAGCAACTGAGACCGGGTCATGATCTGACTGTGGCTATTTGGCCACGTGAATGCGATTTACTTTAAGAGGAGTTGCTGATGGAAGTGCAGAGAGGAAATAGTTTGCATAAATGATACCATTTTGAGCAGGGTAAATGACTCTGTTATATTGCTTCATCGATGTTAAATCTATGAGGATATTGGCAGGAAAGTGAATGTCAGCTACGTAGGTGGTAACTGGAATGGATGGGCACTTACCTTTAAAGCTAATGTCTAGGGAGAATTTACCGACTATCGAGAATGGTACACCATCTACATTGCAAAGGTTGACGTTGGGGGGGGGGGTTCCAAAATGGTGACACGTTTAGTCGCAGTGCGGAATTTATGGAAATTTTGTGTTGAGATTATGTAGACTGGGGAGCCCATGTCAATAAAGATTGTCACTTTGGTGTTGCTTGACGTAGCATTGAATATTAAAGAATGGAAAGTCATGTCTGGAATATTCAGGGTATGTACAGATAGGGTTGGTGAAGGAATTTCCTCGTATGGAGTAACTGTCCTTGGTGTGCACTGAATCTTGGTGTTCTGTTGTCATAAAGGAGATGCATTACGTGAATACCTTGAGGGAGAATGATCTGGGGAGTTTGGTCTGTGTTGCCTCCGTGCTAACACCACACGACAACAATCTCTCGTGTGGAAACGTACCGTGATAATCGCAGTTCTCGGTTTAGTTGTGAAGGGTGTCTGTGGTAACACGTGCTTGCAAGATGTCCTGGCTTGTGGCAGTATGTACAAACCGGTTGTGTTCTTGATGGAGAGCGTTGGCGTGAGTGGTGTCGAGTGCGAGATGTATGTCTTGATCTCGTGTTATGTGAGGGGGACCGTGCGATCTAGGCTATTGTGTGGGTGGGTGCACAAGGTAATGGCTGGCTCTGGATCTGGGTGATATATGCCAAAAGAAGTATGGGAAGTGGTGAAGGATGGAGTAAAGGTAGGGGTGGAGGAGGAATGGAGGTGTTTCAAGGTGGATGTGACAAAGTGTGTAAAGTGGGTATGTGGAACAAGGAGGATGGAAGGGAATAGAAGGAAGAGTAGTGAGTGTTGGGATGATAGAATGAAGAAGATTGTGGATGAGAAGAAGCAAGAATCTACGGAATGGTTACAAAGACGAGAGGAACGTATCAGAGGTACACACACACACACACAAAAAAAAAAAAAAAGAGAGAGAGAAGCAAAGCATGAAATAAAGGAACCAAAGAGGAGATCAGATGTAAAATGGGGGACAAGTATGACATATTTTTTTAAACAATAAAAATATGTTTTGAAAGGATCTCAAGAGAGGAAGGGGAGTTGAGTCAAGTAGAGAAGAAAATGTAAAAGGCGCAGATGGACAGATGTTAACTGTAGAGGAGGCTGTAAGGGGAAGATAGGCAGAGTATTTTAGATATTTTTTGAATGTGGAGGATGATAAGGAGGGATTAGTGGTAGCAGTGGGAGACGCTGAGAAAATGACGGTGATGGGAGAGGAAAATAGGGGAGAAAAAAAAAAAAAGATGAGGTGCAAGTACCTCTGAAAATTATGAGAGCAGGTAAGGCACCTGGGCGAGATGGATGTCATGCGTAATGTCTGAAGAAGGGAGATACTGTCTAGTGAGGTTGTTTATTGTGTGTCTAAGGGAGGATAGAGTGCTGGAGGACTGGAGGAGTGCCTGCATATTTCCGCTTTACATGGGAAAAGGGGACAAATGTGAGTGTAGTGGTTTCAGAGAGATAATTTTGTTGAATGTAGTTGGGAAGGCTTATGGGATGGTTTCAATTAAAAGGATTAGGAGAAGAATGGAGGGAACAATTGGTGAGGAACAGTGTGAGTTTAGGAGAAGTAGGGGTTGCATGGATCAGATTTTTGTGGTATGCAAGAATGTTTTAGGAAAAGGTAAGGATGTTTTTTGACAGTATATGCAGGAAGGCGCTGTGGGAGGTCTTACAGATATATAGGGTTGGGGGAAAGCTGTTAAGGGCAGTCAAGATTTTTTCTACGAGAATAGTAGAGCCTGCGTCAGAATTAGAGATAGGGAGGTAGAGTGGTTTTAGGTAAAGGTTAGACTGGGTTAGTGATTTGCAGTGCCTGCTCAATGTGTGCATGGATGAGGCGGTGCGGGAGGTAAAGGCGAGGGCAATAGGTAGGGAACTAGAGATAAAGAAAATGGAAAAAAAGTGGGAGGTGAACCAGTTGTTGTTTGGTGACGACACTGCGGTTGTAGCAGGGTCAGAGGGGAGATTAAGGCAGTCAGTGACGGAGTTTGGGAAGGTATGCGTTAGGAGAAAGTTGAAGGTAAATGTGGGTAAAAGTAAGATATATACAGGGTGAGTGGATGGCTGCAAGTTGAAAGTATGTCTTAAAGGAGATGGGCTGGAGGAAGTGGACAGTCTTAGGTATTTGGGGGTCGTATGTGGCAGTAAAGGAGGGAGTGGAGATGAAAGTATGCTGTAGATTGAGAGAAGCAAGTATATGGCTTGAGGGGTTAAAAAGTATCACGAGAAATAAGTATCTGGAAATAGATGCTCATCTCCTCACCATCCTTTCGTTAGGACATTACTCTCCTGTCGATAAGATGCCCCTCCACGCTGCTCTCTCCATATAGTTGTGTTACTTCTCTTGAGTGTTTTATTCACATTATTCATTCATCTCTTCCTGTGTCTCCCAAGGGGCTTTGTTCTGTCTGGTCTCCACTCCAAGGCCATCAGAGTGGCTTCTTTTTCAAGTCGCCATTTCACGTGTCCGTAATACCTGAGCTGATTTTCCTCCACTATGTGTGCGATGTTTTCAATGCCAAGCCTCTCCTTGATGGTTCTGTTTCTAACTCTATCATACAAAGAGACACTATGGACTAGTCTCAGGACCCTCATTTTCCCCGCCTCCAATCTTCTTTTTGTTTTGGCTGTTGTTGTCCAAATTTCACTGCAATATAGCTGGGAACCATAGAGAGAGTAATGGACTTGTTGGTCGTCGAAAGTGCGCTAATGATTTTGCCCATGAGAAAATTCCCCATTTGGTTACCTGACTTAATTGGATGTGATGCACTCAAAAATTCTGAGAAAATAACAAAGTTACTATGTGTGTCAGATTGAGCCTTTTCTATCGCTTTGTATATTCCAAAGAGTTCGGCAATATAAATGCTCGTATGGTCCGGCAATCGGAACATCATCCGGGTTGTGGAGCTATATAACCCTGTCCCTGTCTTACGGCCACACTTGGAACCATCCGTATACAGTGCCCTGTGGCCAGTGTACCCGTTGATGACTTGTAGGGTCTTCTGTCGGAGTTCTTCTACCGAGCACGATTTCTTCTGGAGGTCTTCGTTGATGTTGACGTTCAGGGTGACCTTTTCCCACGGTGGTATGTGGAACGTCTTCAATTTTTCAATAGACCACAGTGGCACTGAATACTGCTCGCACAAGGATCGGATCCTGATGGAAAAGGGATTAAGGCTGGAGTTGGTAAAGTGCTCGTATTGGGACGCCGCCCGCTTGCAGGGATGTCGTGGGATACGGAGCACTTTGGCGGCGTAGCGGAGTGTAAGAAGTTCGCGCCTGTAGTGGAGGGGGGGAACATTGGCTTCAACTTCCAGCCTCTCGATTCTTGTGCAGCGTAATGCTCCAAGTGCAAGTCGCAGGCCTTTGTTTTGGATGATGTTCAGGGGTTG
>NC_134814.1:18309679-18329679 GCF_046742065.1 Oratosquilla oratoria
CATTTACTTAACATCTTGGATGTCACGTTGATTTGAAGAATTGGTAGTGAATTATGTCATCACTTTATGTGTTGGTATGTGGGATCTGTTTAATGCATTGTTTCTTTTATATATGTATGCACTTATTGGTTTGTTTGTGACATACTATCTATATTGAATGTATTTACATTTTGAGTTGTTATGTGGAAAGATTTGGGAAAACAAGGTACTTTACGTGACGATAGTTGAAGTGTAGTGCATCTTGGATAGCCTGGATAGCACTGTGGGTAGCTGGAGACTGACGGTAGACTGATGATGGCAGCTGATGTTGGAAATATTGTTGACGTTGAAATTTTCTTCAGTGTTGGGTCGCGGTGAAGGGCAGCGCTGAGGTGGTGGGCGAGGGGCTCAGGCGATGCGAAGTTCCTGGTCGTGGGTGGGAGGGGATGGAGGGCAGGCTCTTGTCCGGTTCTTGATATATGAAAAGGAAATTAGTAGAAGTTCATTGGTTTATACTCACGATGATTGGTGATATTAGTTGGGAACGGCGTATGTGGAGATGCCTCTAGACGAGTCTCATGGGCTGGGGTCCTCTGTATCCTGACTGAAGTCGTTAGGGGTATCGGGTCGGACTTCAAGTCGGTGCGCTGGATATCTACGGCAGATTGGAATCGCCTGGTTCTGTTTGAAAAGTAGAAAGGTCAGTGGTGTTACCGAGTGGGTTGTTTGCTGAGCTTGCGGTTTGCGTTGCTCGTCAGATGCCTCGGGGGAGGATGGTTGGTGGAGGGAGGTGGTGTATAGATGCTCGCTAGCTGAGAGGTGCGCGAAGTTGATTCGGATCTTGTGGTTTGAGGTCTTAGCACTGGGCTTGCTTGATACTGGGCTTCGATGTGATGTACTGGGGCTTCTTGTGGTTTGATTGGAGCCTTAATGTAGTGATGTGTTGAATTGACAGATGTTTTCTCCTACTCTGACAACGGTCTCTCTTCAGATAGCTGTCCTCCGATTAGTAGCGAACTGCCACCAGGCGGTTTAAAATCGAATGCCTTACGATTTCATCACACCAGTTCTAAGATTCGAAGGGAGATACCTTGATTCCGGGGGTCTTGATTGAATATGTGGTTCGAAATCGAATCTTTTCTATTTCACCACCGATTCTAAGGTGACTACAACTGCAGGTCACACCTGTGGTGATGGTCAGATGTTCCTAGAAGTCCGAATGTCGTCTCGAAGGGAGCGGTTGGTGGAGGGGTGGTATATAGATGTATTGCTTGCTCGGAAGCTGCTTACGCTGGGGTTTGAAGTCTAGAAGTCGATGCATTGGCCTTGCTTGGAGTCTTGTTGCTTGTTGGGAGGTGGACGGAGCTGAATGGAATCTTGTGGCTAGTTACATTGATTCCGGGGGCTTTGATTAAAGATATGAGAAGTCAAAGACAGGCGGTGTCTCCTTCACAGACTATATGGGGCAGTGCGAGCGGGTTCTTCGGTAGGCGTGGCTTGAGCGACTGAGGACGACGATTTCAGTCATGCGTGGGAAGCAACGCTGCCTCTAATTATGGTATGAGGTTTTACATAAGAGGGGGACATAATGTTGGCGAGAAATACTTTGATAGTGTTTTCTTCGTTTGATTAAAAATAAGATCTGGCGATGCAGGTAGGGATGTCACGTGAGATAAGGTTTCCCATCTAGACAGGCCTTCTGTCAGGTACTTGACCTGGACAGCCCTATGCCGGGTCCGTGACCTCGACAATCCTCCTGCCATGTATTTGACCTAGGCAGTCCTTCTGCCAGGTACTTGGCCTAGGCAGTCCTATGGTCATGTCTTTGACCTGCACAGCCCTATGCCGGGCTTTGAACTTGGCAACCGTATCTCCAACGGGCGTAGTCGTTCGTTAATAAAGGCGAGAGGTAAAGTTTTGTAGGTTGCTGTATGGGAGATGTGTTAGTCATAAAAAAGATGTTAGCTCCGTTTTATGGGGGTTGGTTTCATGGTTGGTGGGGGTGGTTAGATATGGCGTGTGTATATATATATATATATATATATATATATATATATATATATACATGCTTGTATATATATATATATATATATATATATATATACATATGTATGTATGTATGTATATATATATATATATATATATATATATATATAAAGTTACGGTAATGAGATATATGGATATATACATATGTATGTATGTTATATACTCGTATATATATATATATATATATATATATATATATATATATATATATATATATATAAAGTTACGGTAATGAGATATATGGGGCCCTCTACCAACTGGTTTCTGATGAGATATTTCTTCGGTGCCACCTTATTCAGTATATTTGGTGGAGCCCTAAGTATCTATTAGGCACACAAGGGTCCACGCCCTTGTGTTAAACCCTTCACTATTCAGGGGTTCCTCTAGGCTGAATGAAATCATCTATCGACGTTAATCAGGATAGAATCTTTTAGGGTGCTGAACTCGTCCCCTTGAGCAATAAAGAGTTATTGGAGATAGTTCAGTCGGGAAACTGTTTCAGACCTTTACTATCCAAAAGTTCCTCTACGATGAACTCAAGTGCTCGGTGGTAGCTAAGATAGAATCTTCAGAAGTGAGGAATATGTCCCTTTGGAGAGTATAAAGTTAACACTTACATGTGACACGATATTCCAAAATGTGGTTGACACGTGGGCAGACATACCTGAGTCAGTGCCCCGAGGACCACAGTGACGAGAAGAAGCGCCTGGAGAAGGTGCAACAATGGAGATGGCGTAGATGACTTTCAATGGAAAGACGCTGGTACTACAAAGCACTGGTCCGCACGCTTCGACACGAATGTCAGAGTCCGAGAAATATTTCTTAACGTGTGTATATGAATATACATACTGTACATATGTATATACATACATATGTATATACAAACGTATGTATATACATACATATGCATGTCAGGAACGTGTATCTACGTGCTATGCAATACGTATCTAGTAATTGGACATTTTATCTTTTGTGTGTCGAAATTCTATCAAACTTTTGTGTCTAGCAAACTAGACCAAAATGAAATACGGGCACATACAGGAAAAAATTCGGTGTCAAGTACTCTCCAGTCAATAACTGAGATATCATATAACAAGGAGTGTTATCCTCGGCTATTGTGTCATGATGTATTCATAGTGTCTCACTATTCAGCCCGCATTTATATACGTATCTCGCAGGAAAATGAAAGATATACCCTTGTATACAAGTGCACCTCGTGAAGATTCATGGGAGCTGCATACACATACACAACACAATTTCAGTACGCACAGCAGTCCCCATGATGTACATACAACGACTGTAATTCCCTAGAATGCAGTACGTACCGACACCGGCACCGGCAGATTCCCTCTACCACGAGCTGCCACCGGGTGCACCCAATTTCACGCATTTTACAATGGATTACAAAGTAGGAGCATGCCGACAGGAGACATTTTGGTCCATAACTAGGTCGGATGCGAAGAAAATGATAATAATGATAAATAAATAAATAAACAATATAATAATATAAATAACAATGAATAAAATAAATAAATAAACGCATAGGTATAGTTAAATAATAAAAAACAGGTAATTAGTTAATAATGATAGATTGACAGATAAATAATGATAAATAGAAATCAAACAAATAATAATATATAGACAAATAACAACAACAAAATAAACAAATAATATATAATAAATGATAGGCATTACAGCATCTTGTATTTATCTAAGTGTTGCTCCACCAAAGAAATACAAACATTGAAGGAATACCACAATGAAGCAATATTCGACTTTCCACTATAAAGGAATATCAGCACTGTTTGAGGTTTGGCACAGCTTGAGTTTCTGGGGGCTAAATCTTCACCATATTCCAGAACCGAACCGAACTTAAATATTCATGCTACTGAGCTTGCAACTCTTTCTTGTGTAAAGCTGGGGGTCATGGTAGTTTGGTAATACTGAAAGGGGTCACATACTGGAAAAGTTTGGGAAACACTGCGCTATTGACTATCAGTTTTGTAGCTCATTTTATCTTAACAATTTGTCAGTATCGTCAGTGATAATCGAGCACACTTGGACCGACTCTTATGTGATTAATAGTCACCGCTCTCCATCCTGTATATCTCATCCTTCACTGCTGCCATCATATTCAGGTCTTTCAGGACATTTATCCATTTAAGGAACTTACCACTAAACCCTCCAATATGCTTCAGTTTCCTCGACAGTCTTTTAAGAATTACTTTGTAAAATGCTTTCTCCAAGTCTAAGTTTACACATTCCATCCAACCCAATTTTTCTTGCACCACATCAACCGGCTTTATGTAAAAGCTTAACAGATTTTATAAATCCAGTTTTCCAGTTCTAAAGCCGAATTGGTCATCCACCAATGTGTTCTCATAAAAAAACTCAATTCATCTATCTTTTACAATTCTTTTACACAATCAAGATATCATGGTGGTATTGATGATAGTTTGTTGTTGTTTGGTTTCCTCTGACATCCTACTTTATGAATTGACACTATGTTAGCTCTTTCCTAGTCTTGCACTACTATCCTTTCCTTCAATAAACCCATCATGTCTGTCAACTGGTTTCTCTGTATTCTTTAAATATTATATTTCATATTCCATCTGCCCCTGGAGCTTTTCCTATGTCTCCTGCTTGCAATAGTTTGTGTTTTGCCTTTACTTCCATATTTATCTAATAAAAACTGGAATTGAGAAGTCGTGGAAGGGAAAGTCCTGCCACTTAAAGGATGTATTGGCTGTCCTGAAGCCATGTGTTTCAGGATCCTCCTGTTGCTCTCTGGCGATGGCTTCGTAGTCGAGGCCGAGCTGAACTGCGTCGATAGCTATTTGGGAGAAGACCTCGGCGACATGGTACTTTGAACCAAGGACATGACTGATGGTGCAATTGAAATCGGCGATGGAGGAGAGGTGGCGGAACTGTCTCGCAGATCAGGCGTCCTATTGTTTTGTGAAAACGTGCACCAGAGGTTGATGGTCAGTGTTGTTTGATAAAGGAGGAGCCTTCGAGGAAGTGACGAAAGTGGCGGACGGCGTGGTGGATGACGAGGATCTGTCTGTCGAAGGCGCTGTAGTTGAGTTTGGCCTTGGAGAGTTTCCTGCTTAAGAAACCGAGGGGTGTAGTTGTGCCATGGAAAGATTGTTCGAGCACACCCCCTATGGCGACATTGCTGGCGTCCGTTGACAGTTGTAGGTGGACACTTGGTGCAGGGAAGAAGAGGGTGGTGGCACGGGCAAGGACTGTTTTTGGTGTAGGCGCCGAATCTTGTGTGGTAGTAACACAGGTGTAGAGGGACGATGGTCCAGCGTCGTTGTTGTTGGTGTTGTTGGCGCCTGTTGGCCGGCGATGCTGCTGCGGTGGGGATTTCGTCCTTGACGTTAGCAGCATAGACGTCCTAGCCCCTTACTGCGGCGGCGTGGGCGTCGGAGAGATGGTTCGCCTTCCGTGAAACCTCGTCAATGGTTATATCCTCGGTGTTGCCAAGGACGGATCGGACGGGTGCTGGGAGGTGCAAGAGCCACATATGACGGAGCATATCGATGCTCCTACTGGTTGCGTTAGCTGTGGGTGGGAGGCGGGTGATAGGCAGCATCTCGGGGTATGTTGTACTTGGTTGAATGTCCCCCATTGGCTGTTTGGAGAGTTGGAGGATGTTTGTGGCTCTGGAGGCCGCTGACGGCGTGAATTCCTAAAGCAGGTACTGCTTCAGAGCGTCATATTGGATGATGTCGTCGTGTTGATCTAGCCACTGGAAGGTAAGCGAGAACACATCCTCGGTGATCGCCTCGAGAATGTAGTCTGCCTTCGTTTTGGGGCGCAGGCGGAACTGGGTCTCCGCCTGGCAGCGGTAGATGGATCCATTGTCGCTCCGAATGATCACCAGTGTGGCGATGATACTACTGTAAAAGGAGAAAGACGTTTGGTGAGCTCGTCTCTTTTATTATTATGGTATAACTGAACTGATTTTATGTGCGGCCAGGAGCCGATATATATACCCGTGGTGTGTAACTACATAATTCCACTGGATTAGGTTAGGTCGGGTCAAGCAGGGTCGCACTGTTATATAGAGGTGTGCGTGGCTGGCGTGTCAGGTCTATCCGCGTGGGCGACATAAGGCGCGTTCCATGCCATGTGGTTATCGTGGTTTGTGGAATATATTCATACTCCAGTGCTCACCCCTCAGCTTTGTCTCTATCACCTTTGTTATTTTTCAAATGTCGCATACATAGATTATAGCTGACATTATACATTGTAACTTTTACATTTAGATATACGGTTAAACTGACTATCATGAGTTTGTGTCTATCAACCAATCATGATACGCCTTTTTATTTCATTATCACTATCTTTAGTTAGTTTTATCAATTGACCTAGATAAATGTAATCTTCAATTTCTTCAAGACTCTCACCATGTACTATAATTGTTTTGCTTTGAAGTTTCCATTTGATCATTAGTTTTACTCTTATTCATCTTCAAACCTACTGTGAGACTTTCCTTCTTCAGATTACGTAGCATATCTTGCAAATTTTCTGTTCTTTGTGAAATAAGAGTGTCCGCAATTCAAATGTATTTTTAGAATCTTGTGATGTATTTTCAGGAATACTATAAACCACGTTGACTATATTATCGTAGATATATTTACAGAAACAAGTATCAATGGTGCACATTCCAGACTTGATACAACGCTAGGTTGAAATGGACTAAGTGTCCGCCAAAACACGCGGGTATTTATATTCAGCAGTGACGTCATTCTGGAATACTCTCTCTTGCTCTCTCTCTCTCTCTCTCTCTCTCTCTCTCTCTCTCTCTCTCTCTCTCTCTCTCTCTCTCTCTCTCTCTCTCTCTCTCTCTCTCTCTCTCTCTCTCTTTCTCTTTCTCTTTCTCTTTCTCTTTCTCTTTCTCTTTCTCTCTCTCTCTCTTTCTCTCTCTCTCTCTCTCTCTCTCTCTCTCTCTCTCTCTCTCTCTCTCTCTCTCTCTCTCTCTCTCTCTCTCTCTTTCTCTCTCTCTCTCTCTCTCTCTCTCTCTCTCTCTCTCTCTCTCTCTCTCTCTCTCTCTCTCTCTTTCTCTCTCTTTTCTCTCTCTTTCTCTCTCTCTCTCTCTCTCTCTTTCTCTCTCTCTCTCTCTCTCTCTCTCTCTCTCTCTCTCACACACACACACACACACACACACACACACACACACACACACACACACACACACACACACACACACACACACACACACACACACACACACACACACACACACACACACACACACACACACACACACACACACACACACGATTCGATGGTGCGGTTGGTAGAGTTCCGGCTACCGCTATGGAGGTCCGGGTTCGAATCTCAGCCAGGGATGAAATGATTTCAGTATCACTGCGCTGTGAGTCGTTACTCCAACTCTCGTGAGCGGGATGTTGGGTGTGTGTGTGCGTGTAAGGTCACAGCATTACCCATAGATTGGTCATATATGAGCTCTGAGCTCTCTTCCGGGAGGGAAACAATTGTCGATCACGAGTTCAACACGTGATCCAAGACAATGATGAATCACACACACACAAACATACACGCACACACACATACAAAACATTGGTAGAAATCTTAAATACCCAAACAACATTCTTATCTAATGCCATCAATCATCTAAGAAGCATTTTTTTCAATGGAGCCACCCCCCCCAAAAAAAAACAAAAAAAAAAAACAAACAGGAAGCAAGCAAAAACAAGCCCTTGTATTACCGTATCATGAAAATTAAATTAGTGTCATTCCCATTCTTAAGAAAATCAATAAGTAAAGATAATGTCCAAGTTACGTTTAGATATGATCACACGGTTAAAAAATACCTACTTAAAAACAGTCCCCCAGCGATTCAGGTGTGGTTTACAAGGTTCCTTGTAAAAACTGTGACATGTTCCACATCAGCTAGTCAGGAAAAAACAAAAAAACAAACAAACAAACAAACCAGGATATCTCAGCACAAATACAGCGTTAAGACAGCACAGTCGAGGAATGGTCTATTTCAACACAAAGACATAGACGACAATCACATTGATTGGAAGGGTTCCAAGATTTTAGCAAAATCTAAAAACTCTTTAGAAAGATATGTAATTGAATCGTGCCTTATTTCTGATACTTATAAAAAATATGAACTTAGCTTATGGTTATTTCAAATGTGACAAATATATCACAGAATTAGTGAAAAGAAAAATGGGGTAAATTATTGATTTAACAAAAATATGATACAGCAATGAATGTGACACGGAACAGGCAAAAAAGTGAAGAAAATGACAAAGGAAAATGTACTGAGGGGCTACAAATGATTACACGACAATCTACAGGTGAAGAGAATTTTGGTCAGGGTACTGTTGGTAAATGTAAAAGCTAGTTTAAAATATGCTACAGAATGTCGTAATTAAATTAAGACACAGAGGTAATCTTCAAATTTGGCGGTAGATGAAAAAGTCTATGGAAAAGCATCGATATTATGAGCAAAAATTTCTTATCAGTTTTTACTGAAAAAGAAAAACGACTAACAACAGAAGAAAGAAATAGACAACAATATAATTTTGCATGAAAAGAATGTGGAGGTAAAGGAAGAACACAAACTATTGGAAACAGGAGACGTAGGAAAACCTCCAGAGACCAGTTGACAGACATGATGTGCTTGTTGGAAGAAGGGATAACACTGCAAGACTAGAAGAGAGCTAATATAGTGTTAATTCATAAAGTAGGATGTAAGGAGAAACCAAAGAATAACAAACTATTATCACTAACCACCATGATATCTAAATTGTGTAGAAGAATTGTAAAAGATAGATGGATTAAATATTATGATGAGAAGAACACGTTGGTGGGTGGCTAATTCGGCTTTAGAACTGGAAGATTAGATATATATAAAATCTGTTCAGCTTTTACCTACAGCCGATTGATGTCGTGCAAGAAAAATTGAGTTGGGTGGAATGTGTAAACTTAGACTTGGAGAAAGCATCTTACAAAGTAATTCATAATAGACTGTCGAGGAAACTGAAGCATAATGGAGAGTTTAGTGGTAAGTTCCTTAACTGGATAAATAATGTTCTGAAAGACCGGAATATGATGGCAGCAGTGATGGATGAGATATACAGAATGGAGAGCAGTGACCATTAGTCACATATGAATCGGTTCTGGCACCCTTTAATGGCTTTGATATAAGTAAATTATATGTTGTAAGGTATAACCAGCTACACTAACATATCTGTAGATGATGCAAGGATCCTGAGAAAAATAAAGGATGAAAAAGACTGCATGTTACAATAAGATCTACCCAGTATATGTGAATAAAGCCAGTCATGGAAAATGGATATCAATACTAAAATCTAAGATTGTAGGAAACGAGTAAAAGATCAGAAAGATCATCAACTAATCACTCAACAGAAAATTAATCAATTACATATGAAGAAACAAAACCGAATAGAAACATAAAAATGTTGATCACAAATTCTTTATCCCTTGATTTTTTTTTTCTTTTCAAAATCGTGGGTGAAGCATAGTAGTGGCCCTCCACCACGTGGACGGAATGATGGAAAAATAAAATCACACAACGAATGGTCCACCCTATATTAGAATATACATCGGTAGTATGGTCTACGCATAAAATGAAGGATGTAAAAGGACGCGACCACATTGATTTCCGACCCTGTTTGATGATAATGTAGAGGTCTTTAAAGAAACCAGCTGAAACTGACAGAGATGATTTCGTGGTCTCGGACGGAAGATTTACAAGGTCATGGGGACAAATCGAGAAAATGGAAGAAAAGAAAAAATACAATTTTCTTTATAGAGAATTCAACTCTTGGAATGGTTTAGACCCGAGGTAAAACCAAAGACAAATTCAAAATAGGTACGACTATATATTTCTATGTATATTGTAGTTAAGTAATTGCAATTAAGTAAATACACATATCTACTGTAGACCTCTTCAACCCAACCACATTGGCAGGTTCATCCATCCCCTGAGACCAAAGGAAGAGGAAAGCGTGGAACTAATTTTTTTGTCTACCTAAAAAAAAAAAATCATCACCTGAAAACACCCAACCTTCCTGTTGTATCAGGATTTGCTTATGATACTAAGTTGTGCGGAATAGCAAATGACGACTCGAATGAAGTCAGGCAGCTTTATAGTTCGCTGGTCCAAGCTCATTTCGTATGTGTTTTTTCAACATGGTACAGAATTATCATTGACGATAGTGACAAATTGTTGATATATAACGAAGACACAAAACTGATGGTCAATAGCGGAAAAAACACCTAAACATTTTAAACTATTTCCCTATAAAAAGCAAACACTCGGGCGACAGACATGTTAACATCAGAGTTGAAAACATTTTCACAATAAACAGTAACCGGATAGGAAATAACGGATTAAAACTATCAATAAATATGATAAGTTTCCCGTAGAGGCGATAGATTGTACTACAATTGTTCAAGGTTTTAAGACTCAGGTGGATAAACACCTGTACATTATGCTGTGATGTCTATCAAATTGTTTTGCGTGTTTATCTATTTACCTGTTTGTATGATTATTTCTTTATTTTGTCTTACACTGCACTCGATCTCCTTGTGGACCGAGAGGTTGTTGTCCACATGTTTTGCCATTGTAAATTGTAATTAATTGTAAACATTTACCTGTGCAGAAGTTTGGACTTGAGAGTTACCAAAAGGCTAATCTTGAAACGAGATGGAATGTAACAGGGAGGAAACTCTTGGGTAGTAAAGAGCTGTAAGCTCAGTAGCATGAATATTTGAGTTCGGTTCGGTTCTGGAATATGGTGAAGATATAGCCCCCAGAAAATCACGCTGTGCCAAACGTCGAATAGTGCTGACATTCCTTTATAGTGGAGAGTTGAATATTGCTTAATTGTGGTAGCACCTTCAATGTTTGTATTTCTAAGGTAGAGCAACACTTAAATGCGAAAACATGGGTGCAGTGTGCACCCACTTGCAGCTCGTGGTAGAAGGAGTCTGCAGGCGTGTGCGACACGGTGTCGGTACGTACTGTATTCCAGGGACTTACAGTCGTTGTATGTACATCATGAGGACTGTTGTGCGTATTGAAATTGTGTTGTGTGCGTGTTTGTATTCCACATGAGTCGTCACGAGGTGCACTTGTAGACAAGGGTATATCTTTCACTTCCTGCGAGATACGCATATAAATGCGGGCTGAACAGTTAGATTCTGAATATATCAAGATTGTACAATAGCCGAGGATAACACTCCTTGTTATATATCTCAGTTATTGGCTGGAGAATACGTGACATAGATTTTTTTTTCCTGTGTATGGCGGTATTTCATTTTGGTACAATTCGCTACACACAAAAAATGAAAAGAATTTCGACACACGAAAGATAAAATGTCCAATTACTAGATATATACTGTATGGCAAATAGATACACGTTCCTGATATACATATGTATCTACACACATATATATATACACGCTGAGAAATGTTCCTTGTGCTCTGACACTCGGGTCGAAGCGTGCGGACCAGTGCTTTGTAGTACCAGCGTCTCTTCATTGAAAGTCATCTACGCCATCTCCATTGTTGCACCTTCTCCAGTTGACACACCTCAGAGATGGTTGGCGCCATGAAGGCGCTTCTTCTCGTCACTGTGGTCCTCGGGGCACTGACTCAGGTATGTCTGCCCACGTGTCAACCACATTTTGGAATATCGCGTCACATGTAAGTGTTAACTTTATACTCTCCAAAGGGACATATTCCTCACTTCTGAAGATTCTATCTGAGCTACCACCGGGCACTTGAGTTCATCGTAGAGGAACTTTTGGATAGTAAAGGTCTGAAACAGTTTCCCGACTGAACTATCTCCAATAACTCTTTATTGCTCAAGGGTACAAGTTCGGCACCCTAAAAGATTCTATCCTGATTAACGTCGATAGATGATTTCATTCAGCCTAGAGGAACCCCTGAATAGTGAAGGGTTTAACACAAGGCACACAATCAATGTTGCAGTCAGTATCAATACAGACATTACTGATGGTGTTGTTAGTACTGTGAACACAAAGTCGTTGCTGCGTGGTGGTATAATCGTCAGTAACCCACTGAGTGAATGTTACATGACTATTCTTAGCACTTTCAAATGAAATGAGAATTAATATCTAAATAGGTATTGCTGCTACTTTAGCATCGTTAAGAAAAGACTACCGTAAGAGATGTGTCAAAGACGAACCGTAAAAGTTACACTCATTGGACCTTTTGAATTATCGAAAGAAATATATATGAAATTGTTTCATCATTGTTTTTGGATGAACGAAGAAACTAATAACAATTTTTTGGAGATAATGAGACCTTATTTAACTGAGATGCGAAAGAAAGACTGATTACTATTCTTTGTTGTCTGGCACTAGAAGGAAGTTTTACCAACCTCCTACATTCTTCAAGAGTTACGGGAAAACTAAAAGTGGGCACGATAGTATTTAAAACGTATGAAACTGTAATTACTCTCCTGAAAATTTATATAAAATATTCACACTACTGAGGTCTACAGATAAATCTACTAACTCAATTACGGTATTTGGTGAGTAAAGCTCTTGGTAAAATTCTTCTACTTGACGAGTAAATCTCTTGATAAAATTCTTCTACTCATTCTGTTTCTGCATTTAATAATCTCTCCATTTCTCTCTTTCAAGGATATCATTTTCCGCGTCCCTAAAGCTAGTCTGTGCTCGGCCCCTTTAATACTCTACCTTTCCGAATAGTTTCCTTTATTTCTTCTGTGTTTCTCTTTTTTCTGATCTCTGCATTTTGTTGATAAGCTTGTTTACTTCTATTCTCTCTGTTTTATCTCTCCTGTTTATAATTTGCACAGTCCTTCTTCCTTTGATTAAGTCATTTGTAGGTTTGGAGTATTTGTCCTCTCTAATGCCTTATGTACTTCCTACTTTCTCTGCTGATTTCCTAATACTATTCACTAGATTCAAATTCATACCTTCGATAGTGTCCTCTTAAATTCTTAGAGCTTCAAATCTATTTTTAATTTCTACCTAGAATTCCCTCTTGTTTTCCTTAACCTTCACAAGATTTATTTTCTTCTTCAAAACCAGTTTATTTATCTCGGTTCTGAAATTTAATTTAGCTGTACAACCTACTACTGTGGTTAATACCTGCATTTACTTTATTTATATTCATAACATTGCTTATACTCTTGCTCTAATCTTATAATGTGAAGTCTATTTCGTTATTTGTTGTTCCATTTGAACTTCTACAGGCCCATTTATGACCTTCACGCTTTTGAAAGCAAGGGTTTATTATTCTCTTCTTGTAGTTCTCTGTAAAATTGACCAACGTCTGCCTTTGTCTCCTCCGCTTACTCTAAACTTACCAATGCGCGATTCATCTATCTTCTTCCCCACTTTAACATTAAAGTCTCCTACGACCAACGTATATTTACTTTTTTCTTGAACAATTACTTTACTTAGATGATCATAAAAGGCATAAATATCATCATCCGAGCTCTGTGAAGTTGGCGCACAAATTTGAATTATTTTTAGAGTCTACTTTGTGCACAGCCTTATCACAATCCAATCTATTCCATCTGATATACTACTGAATTTCACTACGTTACCAACAACCTCTCGATTTATCAAGAATCCTACTCCACTGGATCTTTCCTTCTTACCTTTGTAATAGAACAGATGGTCTCTATCATGCAGCTGCATCAACTTTTCCTCCTCTCTTCGGACTTCGATCACTCTCACGATGTCCTACGTAATGTTCTCCAGTTCTTCCACTAATTCTGTGGTCTTCTGAGAGGGTTCTCACGTTATATGTGTAGATCTTAATTTTTTTTAAACTGTTTAATGTCCAAGAATTATATATGCGTGGACAGTGTTTATTTACATTTGGTGGCACACTGGCTATAAGCATACAAGGCAATGCGGTTGGACCTTCGGGGACAATGATCCAACGGGATCTCCCGGTTTAAATGTGAATGTGCAAGTCATATTTGCTACTAAGGATTTGTGTTAGTAATTTCACCTCTCTACCAACTGGTTTCAGGTGAGATATTTCTTCGATGCCACCTTATTCAGTGTATTTGGTGGAGCCCTAGGTACCTATTGGACACCCAAAGTTCCACGCCGTCATCATGACAATGCCCCATATATCTCACGATAAAGTAGAAAATAATAATCGGTTGACTGAGTTAGCAGTGGTACAAAGACACACTGACAATATACAATTTGTAGTAATTCTAAAACTAATCTAATCTGAGTGTTGAAGAGGTAGTTGGGACACATGGAAGGTCACCCTACAGCACACACGCGATGACAGATGCGGTGTGGTAGGGGTGGAGACAGGGGATTTGATCCTACCTACATTATCTAATATCCTTGGGAATGTCAGCACTGAGATAAGATAGACTCAGGTCAGTGCGACAAAACAACGCTACTTCCCACCCTGTAACTTGCCCTTCGATAATGAAATAACACAAGCGTTAACGATACTGCACACTTTAGATGGTGAAGTAACACCAATACAGTATAATAAAGTTGCAATCTCCGGGGACAGTTTGACACGCCTCTGTTATTGTCATAATGTCGCAACCTGTGGTAAACACTGCGTAAGTCACTTATTTCATTTTGTTGGTCAGTAAACTTGGTGAATAAATGCACCCTCGCTAAATTTGAATTAT
Organism: Oratosquilla oratoria; assembly: GCF_046742065.1. Lineage (NCBI taxonomy): Eukaryota > Metazoa > Arthropoda > Malacostraca > Stomatopoda > Squillidae > Oratosquilla > Oratosquilla oratoria. The sequence continues at coordinate 18,324,397 of NC_134814.1, forward strand.
TCACTGGGTCGGTATCGGTAAACTGAAGGACTGCACATTATGCCACTGTACTAAAAGTAGATTGTGTGCCATAAGTATTGTGGAGTGAGGTGAATAGGCCGACCTCAGGCTGCTACAAATCACCTTGTCATATCGAACGCAGAAGGTCACGAACACAAATCCACTCGCTGTCACTGTCTTACTGGAAGTTCCCTGTTTGCTGTCAGGGACGTGCCAGTTAGCAGTGGGTCCTGCGATTGTGTGTGTGAGATGCTCTTTGCCTCATCTTTCGTACAAAACCTGTTTGGTATGGGTGATCTTGTAGAAATTTTCTTCTCTATTGACATAGTTCTCGTAGACATTAAGATACTCAACCTATCCACCACGTGGAGGCGTCAAAGCTCGGAGAGGATGACTTGAAGAGTATGATTATTTTGGCCAGATGGTAAGACTGACTAAAGGTAATGATAATGAAATAAAAAAAGACGTATTCCAATTGACTGAATTTTTTTTGATAAGTACAGCATCATGAGAGACTCTCTACCATTATATTTGAAACGCAAGTATGTTACTGAATGGACCCCGAGAAATGAGAAGCCTATAAGAGCGAGACCTAACAGGAGGTGGGGGGACGAGACGGAGCAGAAGCTGGCGCAGTCATGCGAGCATTGGAATGATATGAGAGAGGCCTTTGTTCAGCAATGGACTTGAAATGGCTGATATACTGAATGATGTATACATACACAAACACATATATATACATACATACATACATACATACATACATACATACATACATACATACATACATACATACATACATACATACATACATACATACATACATACATACATACATACATACATACATACATAAATACATACATACATACATACATACATACATACACACACACATACATACATACATACATACATACATACACACACACATACATACACACATACACACATACACACATTCACACACATACATACATACATACATACATACATACATACATACATACATACATACATACATACATACATACATACAGACATGCATGCATGCATACATACATACATACAAACATAGATGTACACACACACCTCAGCTCTCAGTCCACTCGTGACCTCAGCTCTCAGTCCACTCGTGACCTCAGCTCTCAGTCCACTCGTGATCTCAGCTTCTCAGTCCACTCGTGACCTCAGCTCAGTCCACTCGTGACCTCGGCTCAGTCCACTCGTGACCTCAGCTCAGTCCGCTCGTGACCTCAGCTAGAGACCTCGTTTTTCTGCACAGACACCAGCTAGTGAATACCTGTGAATTTTATATCTCCGAATAGTGTTAAGTGATTGTGTTGTGTTTTTGTAATTGTATACGTATAGCGCTATACAGTTACAGATATAAGATAAAGTGCAGGGTTCTATTTAATTTCAAAACAGTTTTCTGTTACCGTATTCCAAAGGTAGGAGAAATAGTATAAGGTAAGCAGAGTAAGCTTCGCGTATTTAGTTTATTAGAGACCGCTTTGATTTTTTGTTGTTGTTGATTTGTATTTTCTCTTTGCCGTTTTTATTGCTAAAGGGGGAGCGAAATGGCTTGTGAAGGTTGCGTGAACCTAGAGGTCCGTCTCAGGATGTGTGAGGAGGAAATTCGGCTTCTCAGGAGTGCGCTCCGTGAGAAGAGTGAACCCTCCCCACAACCCAAAGAGCGTTCCACTTCTTCACCTACTGTCACTGCCATGAGCGAGTGGCGCTCCGTGGGGTCCCGTTTGTCGAGCCCGCGTTCGGTAGACGTGTGCCCTGTGGAGCAACCGCTGGCTCTAGTCAATCGTTTTGCTCTACTGGAGGATGAAGTGGCTGAAAACCAGGAGTTCTTGGTGGTGGGGGACTCCATGGTTCGAGGCTATGACGACATCCTGCAGCGAAAGACTAAGCGACGTTGCAAGCTTGTATGTCAACCGGGCCGTGGGATCGTTGATTGTACCCGGTCCATCAGGGAGCAAGGACGGAAGAACACGGTTACGATTGTACATACGGGTAGTAACGATGTAGGTAGGGTGAGATCAGAGGAGCTTGTTCGGAATTACAAGGTCCTCCTTCAGGAGATAAAGGAACGTGGGAGCCGTCACGTAGTCTGTGGGATCCTCCCGAGGATCTACGCAGGTTCGTGTTGGAACAGTAGAGCCATAGGGATCAATGATAGGATATCGCAGTTGTGCACACAATTGGGATACCACTTTCTTGATCCTTGGTATCTCTTTTCTAGGCGCCATGACCTTTACGCTTCTGATGGGATCCACCTTACCCGCAGAGGCAAAGATGTTCTTACAAACCTCATTGTGGGAGTTTGTAATGAACCAGCTCCTTTTTTAGGGTAGAAGGCCAAAGGGAAGGGGAAATAGAATGTACTTGGGAAAACAGTGTAGAGTATAGCATTAATGTAGAACAATGTACCAGTATAGGACAAAATATAATTTTAGGATATAATGTCGCTAGAGGACGAAATGTCACATTAGGATATAATGTCATAGGACAAAATGTCGCAATGGGATATAATGACAGTGGAGGACAAAAGATCACGATGGGGAGTAATGATAGTGGAGAACAAAATATCACGATAGGATGTAATGAAAATGGAGGAGAAAATATCACGGTAGGATATAATGTCATTGAAGGCCAAAATGTAATTTTAGGAAGGGATACCGGACAGAATGTCAATGAAGGCCAAAATATCATGATAGGATGTAATATCGCTAGAGGACGAAATGACACATTAGGATGTAATGTCTTAGGACAAAATGTCACAATGGGATGTAATGACAGTGGAGGACAAAAGATCACGATGGGAAATAATGATAGTGGAGAACAAAATATCACGATAGGATGTAATGATAATGGAGGAGAAAATATCACGGTAGGATATAATGTCAGTGAAGAACAAAATATAATTTTAGGAAGAGATACCGGACAGAATGTCAATGAAGGCCAAAATATCAAGATAGGATGTAATGACAGTGGAAGAAAAAGATCACGATGGGATGTAATTATAGTGGAGGAAAAAATACCACGGTAGGATATAATGTCACTGGAGGACAAAATATAATTTTAGAAAGGGATGCCGGACATAATGTCACTGAACGACGGGAGGCCGGCGTGAACCACGGTGACGTAGGGGGACAAAATGTACAAAATAGATCGGATGACCGTAATCGACCAGATGTCCGGAATGGGGGAAATGTTAATTTTGATAGGAGAAATGTTAATGAGGCATTGAATGTCAATGAAGGACCAAATAATGATAATATAGAGCAAGGCATAAATAAAAAACAAAATGATAATATAAGACATGATATTGAAACTCAAAATGTGTCAAAAAGAAATAATCAGGAGTTTCTTAAAACTATGTACTTTAATGCTCGTAGTATTAGGAACAAATTTAAAGAAATACAGGCGTATGTCAAAAGCGAAAATCTCGATATGATAGGAATAACTGAGACATGGTTAAATGGTACAGAGTTCGAAGCTGAATTTAATATTGCGGGATTTAAACACTTTCATCAGGATAGAAACCACAAGAAAGGTGGGGGTGTTCTATTGTACGTTAAAAACAATGTTCATGCTTGTGTTTTAGAGAAAGTGAAACAGGATGCATATGACAGTTTGTGGGTTGAGTTAACCCAAACAAATGGACAAAAAATGAATATAGGTGTAATATATAGGCCAAAGACATTATCATTAGCAGACGACAAACTGTTATTTCAAGAACTGTCTAGTTTCTGCAACCGGGATTTATTGATAATGGGTGATTTCAATTTTACTGACATTGATTGGATGACCCTTGAACATGGCCATATAGGTAGTCGCTTGATTGATTTTCTTGGTGACAATTACTTAATTCAGCATGTAAAAGAGCCCACAAGATATGGAAACTTACTCGATTTATTGATCACTAGCCGCGAAAGCATGGCAACTGATGTAGAAGTCGGTGAATCTGTTGCAAATAGCGATCACAACTTAGTCAGATTCAAACTCCTAAACAATTTTAGAATAGATACTTGTGCTTCTAAAATACCCGATTTCAGTAAAGCTCAGTTCATAGAACTACGTCAGGAGCTTCAGCTTACAGATTGGGAGGAAAAATTAAACGAAAGGCCTGTAGATCAGATGTGGGAAATATTTCAAAATACGCTCACTAAGATGATTCAAACTTACATTCCTTTTAAGGACAGACGTCCCCCAAATCAGGCTCGCCCAAAGTGGCTCGACAAAGAAACTGAAAAAAGTATTGCTAAAAAGAGACAGGCTTATAAGAAATATAAGTGCTCGGGTGCATCTAATGACTATGAAAGTTATGTATCAATACAGAGAGATTTAAAAAAGACAACAAGAAAAAGAAAACGACAATACGAAATGAACATCGCTGATAAATCCAAAGAGAATCCCAAAGAATTCTATAGTTACATTAGAGATAAAAAGGTTGTTAGGAATCACATTGGTCCACTATTATCTGCTGACGGTCAACTTGAATATTCAAATGAAGGAATGTGTAATCTCTTAAACAATTATTTTAGCTCGGTATTCGTAAACGAAACACCTCAAAGTGAATTCCAAACTGAAACCTGTGAAAAGTCTAGGGTAAACTTACTCACTACGGTAAATATAACAAAAGAAACAATTAAAAGGTGTATAGACAAACTCAAAGTTAATAAAACACCAGGGCCTGACGGTTGGCATCCAAGAATCTTAAAGGAAATGAAAAATGAGATTGTTGTTCCATTAGAAATTATTTTCAAGAAATCCATCATATCCGGAGATGTCCCAAGAGAATGGAAGCTAGCTAACGTTACTCCCATATTCAAAAAAGGTGACAAAAAGAAACCAAATAACTATAGGCCTATTAGTTTGACTTCGATCGTAGGAAAAATAATGGAAACTATCATCAGAGATGCTATCGAATATCATTTAGAAAGAAACCGTTTGATAAATGATAGCCAACATGGTTTCAGACGGAAACGTTCTTGCGTGACTAACTTACTCGAATTCTACAACACAGTTATCTCGAATTATGACAAAAGAAACAATATAGATGTAATATATCTAGACTTTGCAAAAGCTTTTGATACCGTCCCACACGAAAGACTACTTACTAAATTAGCTTTGCATGGAATAAGTGGTAGCCTATTAGGTTGGACTAGTAATTGGTTGAAAGGTCGAAAACAGAGAGTTGTTTTAAATGGAAAAACTTCTGGATGGAAAAGTGTTGCAAGTGGAGTTCCTCAGGGTTCCGTTCTTGGG
>NC_134814.1:18334679-18337179 GCF_046742065.1 Oratosquilla oratoria
AAAACAATATAAGGGAACAGTAAACAGAATTAAACCAGTGATTATGGAGAGATGGGATGATAGTTTTCATTGTTAATAAGGACTTGGGTAAGTCTTTCCAGTTCCGTGTGCGTATCTTTCCATGTGGAACAGTGTGATATGGCATATACATAGAACCCAGCTACAAAAACCTGTCTCAATGGTAAAAGTGAATGCCCTCATCGATACTTAATCTCCGCTATCATTGCATACATACGACGCGCCATATCACACTAATCCACATGAAAAGATACGCACACGGAACTGGAAAAACTTACCCTAGTCCTTATTAATAATGGATACAGCTAGGTAAAAATGTAGCAGGCGGAGATCGTTTTCCTTGAAGAGGGTTTGCGTGATGGAGTCTAGCATACTTTTGGTGAGATTGATGAGATTGTTCTTGGTGTCGCGTTGAATGACACTGTTTTGGAGATGGAATGAGAGTAATTTTGGTGGGTTTGTAGGTGTCATATCGATCCGTTAAAGTGCTGTGTGTACACCCATCGACGTTGCACGGGTATTGATATACAACGTTGATTTCTTGGAACGGTATCTGTTGAGAGGATGCAGATGTTATTGAAGCTAGTACCTTTTGTTCTCATATAAAGCCCTCAAGAACATCATTAAACATAACGTCACCCCCACTAACCACAACACCAAAGTTTACCTATTTGTACGTTACAAAGCAACGAAAAAAAGCCTTGTAATATATTTTTATTTTTTACGTTATTTCTAGTCTGGAAAGGCTTATGGGAGGGTTTTTGATTGAGAAGATTAAGAGAGAAAGAGAGGGAGTAATTGGTGAGGAACAGACTGGGCTTAGGCAAGGTAGGGGTTGCGTGGATCAGATTTTTGTGATAAGAGAGAAATGTGAGAGAGATTTAGCAAAGGGCAATTTTTTTTCTTTTCTTGGGAGGGGGGGAGGTCTTTATGGATTTGGAAAAGGCTTATGACAGGGTAGACAGTCAGGCACCGTGCGAAGTTTGCAGATATATGAGATAGGAGGAAAGCTGTTAAGAGCAGTCAAGAGTTTTTACGGGAGTAGTAGAGCCTGTGTTAGATTTAGAGAAATGGATAGAGCGAGTGATTTGAGGTAAAGGTGGAACCTTGGCAAGGATATTTCATGCTGCTATGGCTGTTTAATTTGTACGTGGATGGGGTGGTGTGGGAGATAAATGCAAGGGTAATTGGCAAGGGATTGGTAATGCTTGAAGAAAATGCAGAAAAGTTGGAGATAAAACAGTTGATGTTTGCTGACGACATTGTGCTTGTAGCAGGATCAGAGGAGAGATTAAATCAAATTAGTGAGAGAGAATGGGAAGGTGTGCAAAAGGAGGATGCTGAAGGTAAATGTAAGGTAATGAGATGTGCAAGGGGAGAGGATAGCAGCAAATTGGAAGTGGGTATTAAAGGAGAGACACTGGAGGAAGTGGATAGCTTTAGATATTTGGGGGCGCATGTGACGGGAAAGGGAGGAGTGGAGGTGGAAGTAGAATGTAGATTGAGAGAAGCAAATAAATGCCTTGGGGATTAAAAAGTGTAATGAGAAATAGACATTTTGGAATGGATGCTAAGAGGAGATTGTATGAAGAGGTGGTTGTACCGACAACACCCTATGGGGCAGAAAAATGGAACATTAAAGAGGAAGAGTTTAAATAGGTTTGAGATTAAATGTCTGAGAAGTATGGTAAGGGTTACTAGGCTGGATAGAATGAGAAACGAGGAGGATAGCAGTGGTGGAAAAAGAGTTGAAAGATAGGGTTGACGAGGAGTATTGGGATTGTTTGGAGACATGAAAAAGTTGAGTGAAGAAAGATTAATCAAAGAAATGTAGAAGGCAGAGGTGGATGGAGTGAACAGGAGAGGATGACTGAGGATGAAATGGATGGATAAGGTAAAAGGGGCGTTGGGAAAGAGGGGAAAGTCTGAGAAGACAGAAGATAGGGGTGAATAGAGAATGGTTGTATATGGATGATGCTGTGATGCATGGGGAGGAGTGGGTGGGGGAATGGGGGTGATTAGGGAATGGCTATGTGTGAATGATATCTTGACGCAGCCCGAAGGGATTCTTCCCCGTCTTCTCTTTTTCTGCATGGGAGGACAGAGTGGGGGGGAGGTGGGCGTCGTCGATTAAATGAAGTAGCCTTACTGTGGATGTGCTGTTTCTTCCTGCAGTACTTCTGACCCAGGGCAATGGGCGAGATGCAGGGATGACCCGTCATCCAGGAGGAGTCAAGAAAAGAGGGAGGGATTGTGGGGTGGTGAATGGGAGAGGAATGGGTGGGGATGAAATGGATAATAGTGGGTTTATGCCTTTTGACTTGATATATGTATATATATATATACATATATATATATATATATATATATATATAGATAGATAGATAGATATGTATAATATATATATATGTATATATACATTTATATATATATATATATATATATATATATATATATATATATATATATATATATATATATA
>NC_134814.1:18354679-18357179 GCF_046742065.1 Oratosquilla oratoria
AACCTACTACTCTGATGCCAAGAGGCTCCATTGTCAGTCGCCTTAACCCATTGAGCCACTGATGGTCTAAAACTCTATGAACTCGAAACGCTACTGGTTGCCGAGATTAGGAAAGGTCGCTAGCTGCCACACAAATTTCCTGTTTCGCCATACAGTTAACCACACTCGTGGCAGGGGGTAAGGAAGGGAACGAATCACTTTAGCGCTTATCGCCATTGTAACTATATGAGAAATTCGCTAGTGAACAGCGACATCAATAAATAATTTTATGACCGTCACGCAGAGGATTCGAACCTACTGCTCTAATGCCAAGAGGCTCCATTGTCAGTCGCCTTAACCCACTAAGCCACTGGTGGTCTAAAACTCTATGAACTCGAAACGCTACTGGTCGCCGAGATTAGGAAAGGTCACTAGCTGACACACAAATTTCCTGTTTCACCATAGAGCTAACCACACTCGTGGCAGTTTTAGACCATCAGTGGCTTAGTGGGTTAAGGCGACTGACGATGGAGTCTCTTGACATCAGAGCAGTAGGTTCGAATCCTCTGCGCGACGGTCATAAAAATTATCTGATTGATGTCGCTGTTCACTAGCAAATTTCTCATATAGTTGCAATGGCGATAGGCGTGAAAGTGATTCGTTCCGGTCCTTACCCATTGTCACGAGTGTGGTTAGTTCTATGGTGAAACAGGAAATTTGTGTGGCAGCTAGCGACCTCTCCTAATCTCAGGCATGAAAAGACCAGTCAGCGGCTAGAACAATAGTGATAGGGCCAAACCGATGGGTCCTACCTCTCGAGAGAAGCTGTAGGCATATCTAACCAACTACAGCACGCCGTTGTAAAGGTTACTCAAGTTGATGAACGTCTGATGCTGGTGAGTCTGAAGCGCACCTTGATTTCTCCACTTTCACATATGCCACTCCTTGTTATCACTGTCTGTGTTTCCCTCTGTTACCTCTCTTACCACTGTTAGTCCTGTCAACACTTTGGTCAGACTCACAGGTTCACTACCTCGTAGCTCTTGTGGTCCTCACTTAGGGATTAGCAACACTCACTTCTTTTAGTTATAATCTTCTATCCAGAAGAATTGAATTTTATTTTCTTCTGTATATTTCTTCAGTTAATTATTATACAGCATGCTAAAAAAGGGATCCCCCCTAGAGCACGTATGCAAGATCCTACGTGAGCTTTGAAGTGACATAGTGATATTTTCAGTCCAATAATCTTGGATTTTATATTTAAAATTCTCCCCAAAGGGCGTGGTCTTACAATCGTGAACCAATTGAATTTTCTCCTCCTCCAACCTTTTACTAAAGAGATTCGTTGTTACAAGTCTATATGACAATATTATTTACTAAAATTATCTCGAGTTTTTGCACAATTCTGACATAGGTTACACAGGAATTTCATACCAGCAATAGACTTAAGCCCCAGGCAAATGTTTATAAACAAAGCGGAAAGGCAGGCAACCCGCTTGCTCGCCCGCTCGCTATAAAATGTAACAACCGTCTTCTACCCCTCTTTCTACTTTTTTTTCTACCAGCCTCTTACATTTGAACTTTATTTCCCTTATTGTAGTATATGCTCCTATTGAGGTATATAACCTTGAAGAAAAGGAGATGTTCTATGCCAAACATGAATCTATAGTTGCCAGTGTCTTGCACAGGACATATTTGTTATTTTGGGTGACTTCAGTACAATTACTGGCCTCGACAGATCTGGCTATGAAGTATATATTCCCATGATTCTGAAATCAGGAATATCAACAATTTTCTCCTTTTGAATTTGTAAAGTCCAGAAGTCTAAAGATTGACGATTCTTGGTCCCTGATATGAGAGCCACACCGATGGACATGTTTTAGTGATGCCGGTGGTATGACCAAAGAGATCGACCACATACTTGTTATCACTTGTTGGAAGAGCCTACAGAACTCCATCGTTTATTGAATTACTGAATTCTTTGAGGCCGATCATAGACTTATAGTCGCAAGACTCAAACTGCGTATCAAATACAGGAGAATCCCAAGATGTAATCCACCTGATTTTTATTTGAAGAAACTCAGGGGTCATGCGTGTACCCAGGAGTTTACAGTAGCGATCTTTAATTAATTTGAAGTAATTGACTCTCTTGAGGATCCTGAAGAACTGTGGTGCACTTTTAAATGTGAAACTCTGAAAGCTGCAGAGGAGTGCGTTGGAGAGTGCCCAAGGTGGAGGAGTGGTGTGGCGTCGCGGGAGACACTGGATAGTATAAAGAAGGTCACCGACCTTGTGTTTGCTGGTGATGCTTTCCTTCTTGTGGAGTCGTTGGAGGTCCTAGTTTTAGCCTTTGAATCACTGCACAAGGAGGCAAGACCGCTTGGACATGAGGTCTCCTGGACCAAGACCAAGGTCCAGAAGTTTGGGGGCTTACTGGATGACATAGTTCCGTCTGTCCATGCATGTAGCGAGGACATTGGTCTTAGAAAGCTTTACACACCTTGGTAGTATAGTTTATAAC
>NC_134814.1:18362179-18382179 GCF_046742065.1 Oratosquilla oratoria
ACAAAAGTATTTATATGGGTAATACATCGAGAAAAAAAAATTCAGAGACACAAAATCCTGTGGGGTTAAAAATGTGCGGATGGGGGGGTGTTGTTGAAGTGAATCTGAGGTCCCAAGGGGGATCATGAACTGTAATTAAGGGGTAGCGATGTTGTGTCTCAGAAGTGTAACGTTGTGTCTCACCAGATTACATGTTCTATTGGATTTCACATACACTGTTTAATTCACTTTTTAAATGTTATTGTTTTATGGTTTAACACTATCACTGTTGGGAGTGTTGTTTTTCTAGACACTGTTCTATGGTCAGTTTGGTGTGTCACATTGCACTTGTTTTATTTCATAGTATGGATATATAGTTTCTGTATGAATTTTTATAGTATTTAAGATATTGGGTGAGACACAAGAATAAACTTAATCTAGGTTTACAACAATTTGGGTATGGAGGTGGAAAGGTTTTGGAAGGTGTTACTTCATGCAACAGAATATGATTATTATTATTAGTATAAAGAGCATGATTAAGAGGGAAAGGGCTGTGGAGTTATATGGAAGAATCCTATGATGTAAGTCGAATGAGTCCATGTCAAAAGTAGTCGATGTTTAAGGTGGGTAATTAATGATGTATTTACTTTTTGGAGGATGAAGGTTATGTCTCAGTGTATGAGGATATGTTTATCTGACTCTCGTTAAGATTATATTGGTCGGAAGGAAGTAGAGAAGTTTTATAGATATGTGGAAAAGAGTTCTTATTGGAAATGGGCCATTTTAACCTCCACTGATAGATACATGACGTCCTGCATCTTCAGGGGCGAGAGCTAGAGTGCATGTTTAGTTGCGTCGACGCAGAGTCATGGGATGAGACTTGCGTATTGGTGATTGGTGTGCGTCTGTGATAGGTGGGTTGTGGATGGGAGGTGAGATTGGGTCGAGGTTCAGTTTGACCTTTCTCAACTTCTCTCCATGTATGGTGAAGGTGGATTGATCAGAAGGATCTGTTAGTAGGAAAACATTGTTAGGGAGTGAACTTGTGACTATGAAGGGGCCTAGGAATTTGGGTTTGAGTTTGTTTGTTCGACCTGAGTCTTTTACCATGACTGTGTCGTCAGGTGCTATGTCAAGTGGAATTGACCGTTTGTGTTGTTTAGTCTTTGTCTTTTCCTGGGCTTCTTTCAGGTTTGCTCTAACTTTTTTGTAAATTGTTTGCATACCTCTTTTGATGCAGTGTGCGAGGTTATCTATGTTGTATAAGGGTGGGGTTGGTTGGTTGAATATTTGGTAGGGTAGGCGCATTGGTTGGCCGAAAATGATTTCATGTGGGGACATCTTTGTTGCGGAATTTACTGTGCTATTGATACTGGCTTGTACCTGTGGTAGCCAATCTTCCCAAGTGTCCATGAGGTCATTGACCAATGGTCTGAGAATTTCTAGGACCTTGCGATTTGTTCGCTCAGTCAGACCGTTTCCCTGGGGGTGGTATGCAGTGGCAAATGTTTGGTCAATGTTGTAAAGATGTGCTATTTCGCGCATCACTTCATTTTTGAATTCTGAGCCATTGTCAGATAACATTGTGTGTGGTATGTTGTATTTACAAAAGATATTGTTGACCAGGGTTTTGGCTACAGTCTCAGCTGTTTTGTCCTGGAGTGGTATTAAGATTGTGTATTTTGATAAGTACTCAACTGCTGTGAGTACATAATTGGAACCTTGATGGCTCGTTGGCATTTTCAGTAGGTCAATGCCAAGTGTTTCCCATGGCTCAGCAGGGAGTGGGATATCTTTTTTGTTTCAGGTTAGGGCCTCTGAATTGGTTTGCAAGTTACACAAGAATCTATGTGTGTGGTTATATCTCTTTTCATGTAAGGCCAATAATATGTGTGCCTAGCAGTGTTTAGTGTCTTATCTCTGCCCGAGTGGCCTCCCATTGCACTGTTGTGCAATATGTGTAGGACCTTGGGGACTAGGGCTCTGGGGATAACAGTAACCTCTCTTGTATTAATGGTTCTCCTTATGACTCCGTCGACCAGATTGAGTTCCTCAATAGGGACAGGTGGTCGGGAGTGTAAGGGGGTTTGTGAGATGAGATGCTGTTTTATTGGAGACCATATTGGGTCTCCGTCAGTTTCATCTCTGAGTTCTTGCATAGGTATGCATGTGGTTTGGGTTATGGGGGTGATGTGAGTTTGTCTGCTCAAGCAGTCTGCCACTACGTTAGCTTTCCCAGCTAAGTATACGATCATGGGATCGTAATCAAGGAGAGTTGTTTTCCATCTAGCAATTCTCCCATGTAAGTCTTTGGAGTTAAAAAGATAGACTAGTGGTTGGTGGTCTGTTAGTATGGTAATCTTGTAGCCTAAAATGAGGTATTTGAAGTGTTTTAGTGCCCATATGATTGCGAGTCCTTCTTTGTGTGTAGTTGAGTAGTTATTTTCAGTTTTGTTGAGGACTCTACTTGCGTAGGCTATGGCGTGTTCTTTGCCATTGTCATCTTTCTGTTGTAGGACTGCGCCTATTCCTTTAGAGGAGGCGTCTGTGTAAAGAAAGAATTCTTTCTTCATATCAGGGAAAACTAGTACAGGGGCTGTGGTGAGTGCGTGTTTGAGAGTGTCGAAACTTTGCTGTTCTGCTTCTGACCATTGAAATGGCTCGCCTTTCCTTGTGAATTTGGTCAGAGGGGAAGCAATATCAGCAAAGTTTCGTATGAAGTGTCTGTAATAGGAGGCTAACCCAATGAAACTTCTTGTTTCATTAGCGTTTCTGGGGGTTGGGAAATTGTTTATTGTATCTATTTTATCTGTGGTTGTGTGAATCCCTTTTGCATCCACTTTATGGCCTAGGAAGGTGAGTTCCTTCATGAGGAATCTACATTTCTTTAATTGAATCTTTAATCCCGTATGTTTGAGACGTTTGATGACAATCTCTAAAGTGTTAAGGTGGTCTCTTTCTGTGGGGCTATATATAATGAGGTCGTCTAAATAGACGAATAATGAGATTCCTATCATGTCACTGAAAATGCGGGTCATCAACCTTTGTTGGGTTGAGGGGGCATTCTTAAGGCCAAAGGGCATACGTTCAAAACGAAAGTGTCCTTTGTCCGTGGAAAATGCAGTTACGGGTTTTGATTCCTCTGTTAGTTCGACCTGCCAGAAGGCTGACTTGAGGTCTATTGTGGAAAAAAACAGAGTTCCCGTTGCCAATGCATTGTAGTACATCTTGCATGGCGGGGAGGGGGTGTGGGTCAGATTGAGTTAGGTTGTTTATTTTTCTGAAGTCAACAACAGGGCGTAAGGTTCCGTCTTTCTTAGGGACCAAAAAGAGGGGACTGTTCCATGGGGAGTCTGAATGGGAAATTACGCCTTGGTGTATCATCTCATGTACACTGTCATTGACTTGGGATTTCCTACTGTGGGGTATGCGGTAAGCGGGGGTGTATGAAGGGGGGGTGTTTGGGGGAATTTGGATGTGATGTTTGATTATATCACATTTGCCTAGTGATTCGCCTTCTAAGGCGACAGCTGATCTATTCCTCTGTAGGAGAGCTAATAGCTCGTTATGACTTTCTCCGTCAGCTGATGTCGTGATTTGGTCTGGGGGAATAGGGGGAAGGGGTTGTGTTGGTCTTACTTGGTTGATGTGTTGCGGCAGTGGTTCCTGGATAGGGGAATTATGGAGATGGACTGCGCAGATGTTTGTATTCTTCCTGATTTTACGGTGTTGGTCTGACATGTTTGTTAACATAGCTAGTGTATGTTTATTTTCAGATATTGTGTCCCAGGAGGACTCAATGGTTATGTTGTTAATCCTGGACGTGTCTGAGTCGATTATGACGTCCTGATGGTCTATTGCACCGGGTATGTATAGTGGGACTGTTATTGAATGTCTAGGGGGTATGATGACTGTGTTAGACATCAGTGCCTTTGAGGTGACATAAGGGGGTGGTCGGAAGGAATAGTTGTTAGTGGGATTGGGAGTATTAAAGGAAGGTAGACATGAGAGATGTTGTGTGTCTGAGTTGGGTGTCTCAGGAACTGTTGATTCATTATTTACATCTCGGAAGGAGATTTGTTAGTCTCAAAATCTATCTTAGTTTTCCAAATCTTTAATGAGTGTAGTCCTATTATACCTTGTTGATCAAGGCTCCATTCATCTGCTATGTGGAAAGTTGTGAAACCTACTTTGTGATTGTTGACTTCAATATTTAAGTCTATGGTGTCGTGTAGAGGAATTGTGCTCCCTTCTATTAAGAGTCCTTCCATATTGGAAAATTGAATTTGGGGTGGGTCATTTAATGCTTCATACAGAACTCTTGGGATGATGTTCAGGTTTGTTCCTGTATCAACCATCATGTCAACTTTAAGTTGGTCTAGGCTTACTTCTAGGGTGAGGTATTTGTGTTGTGTATGAGATATTCCTATGGTGGTTTGGTGCGTGAGGCTGGTACACGTTCCCCCAATCGTTGTTTAGTATTGGTTGTCGTGTTGGAGGGGGGTGTTTGTCGATGGGTGGTGAATGGGTTGTTAGTTCTCTGATGCGGTTGTTGTTGTGTTTTCTGTAGGTAACACTCTTCGTTGGAGTGAGATGATGTTTGGTGTAGGTTGCAGTATTTGATTGGATGTGTTGGTGTAGATAGGAGTGGGTGTTTAAAGGGGGGTGGAACTTGTTTGTTTTGATTCTGGTGTGAGGTAGTAGCATGCACTGAGCGTGGGTGTTGTTTTTGCTGTGTCCAACACTGGGCATCTGTGTGGGAAATGGTTCCATGAACTGAGCAAGGGATAGGGTGGTGTTGTACCTGCGTGTGTTGCTTTTGCTGTGTCCAACACTGGGCATCGGTGTGGGAAAAGGTTCCATGAACTGAGCAAGGGATAGAGTGGTGTTGTACCTGCGGGTATTGTTTTTGCTGTATGCAGTCTTTCGTGTTGTGACTGTTTGATGAATGGTAGGAGCACCACTTAGAAGGTTGTCCTTGATTGGTGGGAGGGGGGTGCTGTGAGTGAAGGCTATTTAGTCTGGGGAGATGGTTGGGGGTATCTAAGGATACATTGCAAGCATTCATGATATCTAAAATATAGGTATAAGCTAGAGGATTTCTAGTGTCTAGTTCCTTTTTGGAGGCTTCCTTTAAACACTTTGGAGGGAGTTGGGAGAGATAGGAAGCTATTTCAAGGAATGTTAGTAAGTGTTTTGTTGGCATTACATTTTGACCAAATTGATCAGTGTGAGTCCAAGGAGAGTTATTTTCTAGGTCTTCTCTGACCTCTTTCATTCCGTTTGCAACAAAATCCATTATGTTAGTAATGGAATGTGGTGGGACTCTAGTGTTATTGAGGAAGGTGATGAGGAAGGAAATGTTGTTAGGTTGTTTGTTATGAAAGACCTTAAGGAGGTGGCGTTTATATTCCTGATAAGTGATTCCAGATGCAACTAGGGTGTCTAGCATCCTTGCCTTTGAACGGCAAATGTCAGATGGGTTTATTTTCTGACGGCACAAATTTATTTTATCTGTCTCTGAGTATTGTATGTTCTTGGAGAAAAACAGGTCACATGCTGTCAAGAAATCTGTAATGGATAGTCCGCTATCTTGGGAAAAGGTTGGGATTTCTGTGAGGGGGGTTATGGTTTGATAATTGTTAATTATTGTTGGTTGAGGTTGTGGGTAAGGATAATATTGTGGGTTTGGAGGAAGGTTAGGTGGTGGTTGGTGGTATGGTGTGGAGTGGGTTTGAACAGGTGGGGTATGGGGGGGAAGGAAGGGGAAGTTTTGGTACTGTTGCTGAATGGGAGGGGGGTTATTATGTGTTGGGATATGGGGGTTGGATGGATTATGGTTTATAGGAGGTTTTGTTTGCTTATTTGGTTGGATGGGAGGAATGGGTGGTTGTGATTGTGAGGGGTGAAAGGGGTCTACTTGAGGAAGCTGGTTGAAAAAAGGTAAGACATCGTTCTCATAAAGGGGAGTTATAGGGGTATCTGCATTAGGATTAGATTTGTCATTGCCAATTAAGTCTTCTGTGTGTATTTCCTCTTTGTCACTGGATATGTCATTTTGGTGTTTTTCTTCTCTAGACTTTGAGAAGACGCTATGTAAACTTTTTAGTTTTGATCTGGTGGCAAAGGCCATGTTGTTAAATCATGTATTAGTTAATAGTTAGTTTTGATTTGTAATCTAAGAAAAAAGGAGCTGTTAAAATATGAATAATAGGTATATAGTAACTAAGGGTATTATGTTATGCTTAGATATGGGAAGGGGGATATAGTAATGGGATTACAAAAATCATAAAAATATATGTGTATATATATAAAAATGTGGAATTAATATTATATAATAAGGAGTTAATTATTGTGATATTATTCTTATAATAGAATTAATTATGGTTCATAAAAATTTTTTTTTACAGCAGTAAGGTAGGTTACATTGATAAAAATGTATAAGTTCTATGTAAATATTGAATTTTAAACATATAAGAGCTATTTGTTTAAACAAGAATTACTTAACTAGAAGAATGCATATGCATATCGTATTATGTAATAATATTAACTGTTGAATATATAAGTATATTTGTAATTGGCAGATTAAAGAGTATTACTTAATGATAATTTTTGGAGAGAAGAAAAAAAAAACTTCTAAATGACAATATGCTAATATAAGTGCGAGATTACATACTCGTTGTATGGCTAAGGTGTACGTGCGTTGAGCACGTAGGTATCTAAGGGCGTATATGTTACCTTAATACCGTGCTTGAAGCGAGTTTTGCTGATGTTGTGGTTCTCGGTGGAACGCGACACTCGGATGAGTGGTGGGGGGTGAGCGGATGAGGTTTGTCCTCAAGCGATGGCTCGTTGATAATCTCGTTAAAAAAAAAGGAAAGCAGTATCAGGGATTCAGAAATGGATAGGTAAGGTAATAGTAGTAATGATACTATTACGTATTTGAAAAGGGTGTTGGTTGGGTTACCTTATTTAGAGGCTGGTAATTATTGTTGAGTCGGCGATAACGTAGGTGTTGTGCATGGTGTGGTTTTGCTGCCGCAGGTGGTGAGAAATTTTCACCACCGCTTCTTTTGGAGGAACACAATTGGTGCAGAGGGGTGCGCAGGATGAGTCCTCGATAGTCTTTTTTTCTGGTAGTTAGTTTGTTTCTTTAGAGACGTGGGCGCGGTCACCGCTTGCCACCAGTAATAATGTATCGTTCACTAGGTACGGGGTACTGGTATATGTAGATTCGTATTAAGTTTATACCATTTTATTCAAAGCTTTCAGGTTTTGCAGTTATGGTATATACACTGTCAACTGTTAAACAGAACGATACAATATTGGTTACATACATAACTGTTTATCACACCACTTCTTGTTGCACAACACCCGTCATCGTCCCAACTCCTCGTCTCGGCCACGCTACCCTGGTGGTCATTGGCCGGAAGTGACAATCTCAGCACTTTCTTGTGTTGGGTTTAGTCTTTAGTCTTTACATTAATTTCGAGAAGGTCCGTTGTCTCACATGGGTGGTGCAACTGCATTGATTATGTATTGTTGTCTATTATCATACATGTTAATTATATATCCAGGGGAGGATCGTTAGTATACGTAATTTGTGTTTTGTGTTTGTTTGGTTACTCGGATGTTCATGTGCGTTCGTATGTCTGTTTGGTGGTCGAGTTGTTGTTGCAGACCCGAAGATTGCTGACTTAGTTCTTAGTCAGCTAGAAGGGCCGGACATTGAGTGGGTGAGTGAGTGAGGGAGTGAGTGAGGGAGTGTGAGCGAGTGATATTACTCATCATGTATATGGTGGCGTATACAAGATGATGAAAGCAGGTAAGGCACCTGGTCTGGATGGATGTCATGCAGAATGTCTGAAAAAGGGAGGTTCAGTGATGGTGGACTGGTTGGTGAGGTTATTTGATGTTTGCTGGAGAGAGGGTAGAGTACCGGAGGACTGGAGTAGTGCCTGTATAGTTCCTCTTTACAAGGGAAAAGGGGAGAAGTGTGAATGTAGTAATTTCAGAGGGATTAGCCCTGTTGAGTGTAGTAGGGAAGGCTTATGGGAGGATCTTAATTGAGAGGATTAGGAAAGGAACAGAAGGAGTAATTGGTGAGGAACAGTGTGGATTTAGGACGGGTAGAGGTTGTGTAGATCAGATCTTTGTGGTAAGACAGATATGTGAGAAAGCTATAGGAAAGGGGAAGGATGTGTTTTGGGCTTTTATGGATCTGGAAAAAGCTTATGATAGGGTAGACAGAAAGGCACTGTGGGAGGTTATGCAGATTTATGGGATAGGAGGAAAGCTTTTGGGAGCTGTCAAGAGTTTTTATGAGAGTAGTAGAGCATGTGTTAGGATTGGAAATGGAGAGAGTGAGTGGTTTGAAGTAAAGGTGGGACTTCGTCAAGGATGCGTTATGTCGCCCTGGCTGTTCAACTTATACATGGATGGAGTGGTGCGAGAGGTGAATGCTAGGGTAGTGAGTCAGGGATTGGAGATGGGTAAGGAAAATGGAGAAAAGTGGGAGGTGAGCCAGCTGTTGTTTGCGGAGGACACTGCGCTTGTGGCAGGGTCGGAGGAGGGATTGAGGAAGTTGGTGGCAGAGTTTGGGAGAGTATGTGATAGAAGAAAGCTAAAGATAAATGTGGGTAAAAGTAAGGTGATGAGATGTACAAGGGGTGAAAGTGGCAGTAGACTGGAAGTGAACATTAAGGGAGAGCGACTGGAGGAAGTGGATAGTTTTAGATAGTTGGGTGCAAGTGTAGCAGGAAAAGGTGGAGTGAAGGTGGAGGTAGATTGTAGATTGAGGGAAGCGAGTAAATGCCTTGGTGGTTTAAAGAGTGTAATGAGGAATAGACATTTGGGAATGGATGCGAAGAGGAGACTGTATGAAGGAGTGATTGTGCCAACAGCACTGTATGGGGCAGAAACGTGGAACATAAGAGAAGAAGAGAGAAGGAGTTTGAATGTGTTTGAGATGAGGTGTCTGAGAAGTATGGTGGGGGTTACTAGGCTGGATAGAGTGAGAAATGAGGAGGTGAGGAGGAGAACAGGGGTAAAAAAGGATTTGGGAGATAGGGTGGATGAAAGAATATTAAGATGGTTTGGACACATGGAAAGAATGAGTGAAGAAAGACTAGTAAAAGAGGTATGTAAGGCAGATGTGGAGGGAGTGAACATGAGGGGACGTCCTAGGATGAGGTGGATGGTGGGGGTGAAGGGGGCTTTGGGGAAGAGGGGAATGTCTGTTGAGGAAGGAAGGGAGAGGACGGAAGACAGAGGTGAGTGGAGAATGGTTGTATATGGATGATGTTGTGACTGCATGAGGAGGAATGGGCGGGGGGTGGGGGGGTGGGGGGTGGGGTAGTACGTGTGAGTAAATTTTGACGCAGCCCGAAGGGATTTCTCCCCGTCCTCGCCTTATATGCAAAGGGGGACGGAGAGGGGAGGTCGCCGATTAAATGAAGCGGCCTTGCTGTGGATGTGCTGTGTCTTGCGACACTGCTTCTGACCCAGGGCGGTGGGCAGGGTGCAGGGATGACCCGTCATCCAGGAGGTGCTCAGATGAGAGGAAGGGTGGGAGGGGTGTGGAGGGTATTTAGGGATGAAATGGGTGGGAGTGTTTTTATGCCTTTCCCTTTTTGGCTACCTCCCTTGGAAGGGGGAAAAAGCCTTGGTATATGTATGTATGTATATATATTGAGGAATGGACGACAAAATGAGTGGCAGGGTGGTGAGATAAACACTGAGAACCGTTGAAGTTTTATTAACTGACATCTCGCTCTGAACAGAGCTTTTTCAGAGTGTACAAACATGATCGGGAAATCAACAGTTATATATCTTACATCATTCCGCGTTCCTTCCTTAACCCACCCCCTCCCTCCCTCTCGTACCCTTCAGCTCCTGCAAGATCATCCAGCCGGACGTTTTGGACAGCTTGATAAAACCATCACGATGGTTACAGCAGGGCTGGGATGCTATAAAAGCTGCCTCTTCTATTTTTTTTTTCTTGTCTAACCCCTGTTTTAATATTTCCACTCCGTCCCAGTTAGGTAAATGTCCGTATTCCTCCGTATGAACCACCAGGGCGTTTGATGTTCGGTGGGCCCTCAGGTCGCTCTTGTGCTCATATGTCCGCTTGTGTATGCCTCTTCCTGTCTCCCGAAAGTAGTTTAGATCACAGCCACCACATGGGATTCTGTAAACCATGCTGTTGTTATTATGTTCATTTCTATTCTTACTTCTCACTACTTCACCTATCTTCGTTCTAGATGTACTGGCGATCTTCAGCCCTGCTCTGCGGAGCAAATGTCCTAACTCTTCTGTGTGCTTGGAGTTGGGAACTACAATGAAGCCACCTTCCTTATTCTCCTTCATCTCATCATTTCTCTTTTCCATTATTTTAAGCGCTATTTTCTTCAAACTATGGAGTAACCCTTCTGGATATTTTAGTCCTGAGAACACTTTAAAAGTGTTCTTAGGACTGGATGATCTTACAGGAGCTGAAGGGTACGAGAGGGAGGGAGGGGGTGGGTTAAGGAAGGAACGTGGAATGATGTAAGATATATAACTGTTGATTTCCCGATCATGTTTGTACACTCTGAAGAAGCTCTGTTAAGAGCGAAACGTCAGTTAATAAAACTTCAACGGTTCTCGGTGTTTATCTCACCACCCTGCCACTCATATATATATATATATATATATATATATATATATATATATATATATATATATATATATATATATATACTGTACATATACACAGACAGACAGTATATATATATTTATATATATATATATATATATATATATATATATATATATATATATTACAGTATTTCACAAATGAAACGTGAATATAATATGCAGACACAACAACTGGTAAATAAGAAACGTAGTCCGAACGTTTTCGTCTATTTAAGACATCATCAAGGGAATACAGTATGGGAGATATAGAGTCAGTATATATACTACAGAAGTAAGAATATTGTAAGGAACATGGAAAGATGAATCGTACAAGTATGAGAAATTTACCCAGTCCTCAGGTCACAGATGGACCAAATGTCCGGGCAGGATAACATCCAACAATTTTCTTTGAAATGATCAAGCCTATACATACCTAAGCTTAGATTAATATTTTGATCAAAAGTGTGTTTTATGTGGCTTGATTCAATGATGTTCTACCACCCCTCCATCCACTATCCTCTTCCTTGTGTACTTATGTTTGACTTTTTTCCTAAACACTATTAGCTATCATCAGCTCTCTACACACATCTCCATCATCGAGTCTCCACTACTATTTTGTCTTGGTACTCCACACTTCCCAACCACTCTATCTATTGGTTCATCCCCTACTCTATTATTGAGATCTCCCAATGCCAGTAAATTGATATTTCTCCCTAAACCCTCTATGTACTCATTTAAATTCATCCAAAAAGCCTCACTTTCCTCTACACTATTCTCACTACCAGCCCCATATGCACCTACAAAGACCCACAGCTTTCTTCCCAGTTTCGCCTTCATCCACATGAACCTTGAAGAAACCTCCTTCCACTCCACAACACGCTTACCTTTCTCTTCACTCACTAATATAGCCACCTCTTCTCTCCATCGTCCTCTTTTCACTCCTAACACCCTCCCTACTACACTGTCAACCTCAAACTCGCCCCTCCCTTTCAACTTAGTTTAACTCAGTGCCAACATATCCATCTTTCTTCTCACAAACATACTGCCTTTTTCTTCCCTTTTACTCTCATGTGTATCACATCCACGCACATTAAGACCCAAACCGTAGGGTTCTGGTTTGACAAACCCTCCCAGACCCTCTTATACCTTGACTTCTCACAGGAATGTCCCTTTTCAGAGATGCAGGGAGTATCCTCCGTCCCTTTTTAGTCGCCTTTTGCAACTCAAGTGGAAACACTCGAAGGCAGTATTCTTTCTCATGTACCAAAAGAGAGTATTAAAAGTTAGGAGATAGCATAACGGAGGGACAGTCGCAACAAAAGTAGCATCATTTCTCTATGAGTAGGTATTTTCTCTAACACAGAAAAAATATTTGTGGCTCTGGTCCGTATGGGTGCCCCATATAGGCCCTAAAGTACCAACTGCATGCTACTAAGCAGATTTTTCCCTTACAATAACATGGAGCCAATACCCCGGATGGGGTATATATACATATGAATATATATATATATATATAGATATATATATATATATATATGTCTATATATATATATATATACATATATATATTTATATATATGTGTATTTATATATATATATATATACATATATATATCTATATCTATATACATATATATATATATATATATATATATATATATATATATATATATGTGTGTGTGTGTGTGTGTGTGTGTGTGTGTGTGTGTGTGTGTGTGTGTGTGTGGTGTGTGCGCGTGTGTGTGTGTGTGTGCGTGTGTGTGTGTGTGTATATATATGTTGGTTTTCATCTTCGGTGGATCACAAAATATTTTGCAAGAAGAAGTTTGGTAGCATAGTCGTTTTTTGAGGCTTGGAATCGAAGTTTAGTAGGACAGTGAACCGGTTGGGAAAAGTGGAGATAGTTTCTTTGCATTATTGATGCGATTTGTCCAGTCTGTGTCCAGTTTACAAGTCCTCTACAGGCCTGATGACTTAGTCTTACAAGGAGGAACTCGAATGAGCTACCAACAAGGAATTACGTACAACAGTTAGATTACAAGGAACCAATTTGTCCTTACTAGAGTTGAGCTAAATCTCAAATATTTGTAATTAAGTTACATTATTTTGATTCTTAGTTGTAAATATATATATATATAGATATATATATATATATATATATATATATATATATATATATATATATATATATATATATTTGGACTACATATACCAAGGCTTTTTCCCCCATACAAGGGAGGTAGCCAAAAAGGAAAAGGCATAAAATCATTCCCACCCATTCCATCACTGAATACACTCCACACCCCTCCACCCTCCCTCTCATCTTAATACCTCCTGGATGACGGGTCATTCCTGCACCTTGTCCACTGCCCTGTGTCAGAAGCAGTGTCGCAAGACACAGCACATCTAAGGGCTTCCTCGTCGGCACCTTGACAGATGGTATTCAACCCCAACAGAAAAGCCAGTAGGAGAAGCCAGGATAAAAAAAAATCTACATTATAGAGCCGACGAGGAAGCCCTTAGAAAAATCATCCACAAAGACGTGAAACCCACCAACGACAACGACAAAATACATCTGGTTATTTTCTATAAAAACATGAAGACGTCCCAACTCCTTATTAAGAACAACCCCTGCCAGAGGACACCGGAACTTCAGCGTAGCCATCTCGTGTATGAATACTCCTGTAGAAAAGGGAACTGTGAAGCCCTCAATGAAACATACATAGGGATGACTACGACGAAGCTCACGAGGCGCCTCACCCTTCACCTCTCCAATGGCGCCATCAAGCGACACCACGAAGACGTACATCAGACCCCACTGACAAGAAAAAAATTGGAGGAGGACATCACTATTTTACAGACAGAAACAAACCACACACGCCTTCATATCCTAGAAGCCTTATACATAAAAGATAAAAAACCTACCATGAACAGACAGACTCCGGACTCATTCACTATCCCCACATCAAAAGATATCGAGGTCAGCTTACGGCTCACAGCCGCTAGGCCCGAGGGCGGCGCTTCGCGTCCTGCTTCCTGATTGGTCAACCGGATCAGCACTGAAGTGTTTGTGATCTGTGTATTGTGTATTTATAATAATTTCCCACACACTGTACTCATTAGCACTGAAGATGCCTAACTGTTAGGCGAAAGCTCTGCATGAATATTTAGAAGATAATTTCTATGCCTTTACCTATACCACCAATGCTATTTGGCCAGGTTATCAGAGAACTTAGCACGACACAACGCGCCAGCATAAGAAAAGTCGAGAATGTCAGCAAAAAACTCGTGAACGCAGAAGCTGCTGCAAATTTTAATGATATATATATATGATGAAGGTGGAAAAAGAAGTCACGGGTCTAGTTCTGAGTTCCTGAGTTTATTCCTGACCGGTTTCGCTCTATGCTTCTTCAGAGGAACTAGACCCGTGACTTCTTTTTCCACCTTCATCAACTTGTCATAATGTACCAACATATATATACCTATATACATACATACATATATATATATATATATATATATATATATATGTATGTATGTATGTATATATATATATATCCTATGAAAAACGATGGCAAAGGAGTAATCGTCTTTCTTCGTAAGCTCTCTATCTTCCGAAGGTCGATCTCTGTTGGGAGCAGAATGTAAAAATAAACATCGAAGGCCCATAGGAAATGCAGTAATTATATTGGATACAAAAATGCAACCAAGCCAAGTACAAGAAAAAATTACAAAATACAAATGATAATGATAATAATAATAATGATAATAATAATAATAATAATGATAATAATGATAATGATAATGATAATGATAATGATAATGATAATGATAATGATAATAATAATGATAATGATAATAATAATAATAATAATAATAATAATAATAATAATAATAATAATAATAATAATAATAATAATAATAATAATAATAATAATAATAATAATAATAATAATAATAATAATAATAATAATAATAATAATAATAATAATAATAATAATAATAATAATAATGTTAGCGGCAGATGCGGCAGATGATTTCTTTCACGAGAGGCCCATCGAAGAACGACCCATTCATCGCGTGGACTTACCTCCTCTTCCAAGAAGAGAGGCCTTTCATCACGAGAGGCCCATCGAAGAACGACCCATTCACCACGTGGACCTCAGCTGCGCTATCAGAGGTCACCTAGTGACCTCCTTCTCCATACATCTGTCAAATCACCCAAACAACAAGACTTTGCGCTCAATCCAGGGTCAGAGTTCACACCTACGGCTCTGGCTCCCCTCTTGCACCTCAAGACATTCTATTGGCTGCCCTTCTCGGGGGGCACGCCCTTTTTTCATTTAATTGGCTGCCTTCTTAGGGGCACGCCCATTTCTTAATTAGATTAAGTTTAGCTAGGAAAATCTGGCACCTCTAAAGTTGACTTCGGAGCTGCCAGGCCAAGATTGTATCAGATCAGGCTCACCCCAATAAACCGGAAGAAACCTATCCGCGTTTTCCACCAAAACCCCCTCCAACAAGTGGTGGCAGCTAGTGGATTTCGAACTCTACATACGAAGGCAAGACGAACTCTACAGCCGTGATAGAACTCTACGATCGAACTCTACAGCCGTGAACATCGAAGCAGCTAGTGGATTTCGAACTCTACATACGAAGGCAAGACGAACTCTACAGCCGTGATAGAACTCTACGATCGAACTCTACAGCCGTGAACATCGAAGCAGCAAGTGGATTCGAACTCTAATCCATATCTACAAGCAACCAGCGAAAGCACGCTAAGCACCGACGTCTAGCCCATCGCCAATCAACCCACGCGACACCGAAGACAACATTTAACATTCTTTGAGCTTCGCCATCTCCACCAACAGCTGCCCAATAGGCTTCCATTCTCCACCACGCCCTCCAACAAGAGCTGCCATCGAGCGACGAGAGCTTCGCTACTACAACCAGCTGCCCATCGAGCGAAGAGAGCTTCGCTACTACAACCAGCTGCCATCGAGCGACGAGAGCTTCGCTACTACAACCAGCTGCCCATCGAGCGAAGAGAGCTTCGCTACTACAACCAGCTGCCCATCGAGCGACGAGAGCTTCGCTACTACAACCAGCTGCCCATCGAGCGACGAGATACCTTCCGCAGCTGCCTGCCTGAACGACCGACCTTCGCCGCTGTTTCCAGCTGCTCAACAGCTACGTCAAGAAGACACGTATAGCTCCTACAAGCCCCTTCTTTTATTTTTCTTTTCTCAAAGTAATACTTGGGATTTGTATACAGTGCTCCTTTACCCATACATTCTGATATTTCAACAGAGCACTAACCTTTACCTACATTACAGCACTTCCGTGAACGCAGGATCCTCTCACAACTCCCCATCACCCTTTCCTCCATCACCCTGTGCGCGAACGCAACCGCCCATCACCCGTTCCCTCCATACGTCAACTTGGGTAAGTAGATATATTTCCGTTTTATAAGTCCACCTAGTGCAACAGGATCTCTTTAATTTTTTTTCGTAAATGCAACATAGTGACCACCACCCTTACAGACCCGTTACACGTAGCCAATCGGCACAGATCCCGCAAGACATGGATGACCAACAACAACAACAACAACAACAACAACAACAACAACAACAACAACAACAACCACAACAGCAACAGGCTAGCTCCTCGGGACAAGGTGCAACTGCCGCGCCTACCCAAAATTTAGTTACTCTCATAAAAGACGAATCGACCCTCCCTTTGTTTAATGGTAAGAATATACCAGTGCACAATTTCCTGACAGAAGTGGACGCTGAAATTGCACGTAGAGGCGCCACAGATGACAAAACAAAAATATCCATCTTGACGTCTAGGATTGACAAACATGGCACATTAGCAGGATTCATAATCCACGCTGACGCTTTCCTCGAAATAGACACATACGCAGAATTCGTGGACGAATTCAAGAAGGCCTTTGATATTTTTGAACCACTTGGTGCCTTCTCAACCATTTATTCTGTAGGGAAAGAGTTAAATCACCCACCTTACCAACCTAAGGATCAATCAGTGAGTGTAGCAACCTCCGTGAAAACCAAATTGAGAGAAGATCTTGTTAACAGTCAATGGGTAACAAACGGCATGATGAGTGTGGAATATGTCGTATCCATGGTAGCCTACCTTGTTTTCCTTTCTAAATTGCACCCAGAGACGTTGCGACGAGTAGGCACCTCCGCTTTCAAACCTGATGTCAAATTAGCGAGATTCGCTAGACAATTTCCTGACTCGGACAAGGCGACCGAGGAAATAGAAAGCCAGACTACACCTATTACACGAAACCACATGATAGCCCAGGTAACACAGGCCACTCCCCCTATCACGAGATCAAGACATACATCTCGCACACGTCATCAGTCACGTCACAGGTCCCCCTCAAGGACACGGAAGTTTTGCAACTATTGCCGGAAAGTAGGACACAGACGATATATGTTATCGCAAATTCCCCACAACGCCCAACAAACACTGCAGTTATCATGGAAGATGTTTTCACTCATCAGACAGATGTAGAGTCTTACGTTCACAATCCCCACACAACCGAGGATCCACCCACTCTGCCAGGTATTCACGTAACTCATCCCCGACATACTCGCGTCATGCATCTCCTGTGAGACATGCACGCCACTCCTCTCCTGCTAACCTGTCACATAACTCATCATCTACCTGACTCCTCAGTAAGAAACCGAAAGGCCTGTCAAGATCAGATAACCCTTACACTGACATACATACGTCCATGTTGCCAGTTCACACACTTAACTTATCAGATACATCTCCTACATTAACCTTCAACGCCACGACTGGAAAAACCAAATTGAAAATTTTTCTTGACACAGGTTCCCCAGTGAACATTATGTCAGTGAATAGTTTTCAGAAACTGCGCACCCAAACAAAGCGAGTGACTATTCTAGAACCACCAGATGTCAATTTGTGCAATGTGGATGGGATTCCTTTCCCCATCATTGGAAAATTTTCTTTAGACATTAGCTTCAAGAATGAGTGCCCATCCATTACAGTTCCTACTTATGTAGCAGATGTTCATTTCCCTGCTGATGTCCTCATAGGCTTAAACTTGATGAAGTAGCATAACATTATTATATATCCTGCTCAGCATGGCATCATTTATGCAAACCATTTCCTCCCAGCATTGCCTTCAGCAATTTCCCCTACTGTCAACCACCTCAAGGTGAACGAACAGGAAAAGCCCAAGTTAATTTCAAGTAATTTTAGCCAAAATAGTCAAACCAACTCTGTTAATGACGACACCTACAAACAGACACATGCACATGACTCTCAACCCTCCATTCCATTACCAACGGTAGGAAGATGTTCTAAGCGTAACAGGCGCGCGCTATCTTCTCATAGGTCTAAATCTGCTAAGAGACAGACAAAACAACAAGTGAAAGCCAGTGATCTTTTACCAGCGGAAGCAAATTTCTTGCCCCTCTTAGAGGAATTCAACACACAATCCGCACCAGTCTCTCAAGTGTTATAAACTTTCCGACATTCTCACGCAGTACTTATCAGTCCAAAGACACTGTTCCCTCGTGAGTACACACGCATACATATACGAGTTTTCCAAGCACTCGACACCGATGTACTCTGTATGCCAGAAACTTGCCGCGTAAAGGGTATCTCTCTGTTCTCAGCCATCAGCTCTACTTCCAGAAGAGGTCACACTTGCATTATTATTGCAAATAATAGTAACGCCCCCCTCCACCTCACACTTGGCACAAACATCTGTGATTTCCAAATTTACCCTTCACGTATCAAAATCATGGATAACGAGCTCCCAACTTCTCAAGTTTGTGCCACAGTTCCCAATGTGCAAGCAGCACAGGAACCTATTAACGCATCTCACCTTAACTCAATTGATTTCCCTGATACACAAGCAGACTTGCTTGCACTTTGCAACAAGTTCAGACAGACCATTGCAACGGAAGGTGAACCCCTTGGAGTCACTAATATAATTCAACATCATATACCCCTTCGTGAGAACTCTAAACTATGTTACATTCCCGCATACAGACTACCGCACTCTAAACGCATGATAGTGGATTCACTGATTAAAGACATGATTGCACAGGACGTAATTGAAACGTCAATTAGCGAGTGGAATTTTCCACTCTTTGTAGTCCCAAAGCAGGACGGGTCTTTTCGACCTGTAGTGGATTTCAGAGAGTTAAATAAACTCATCATTCCTGACCGACACCCTATTCCCCTGCTAAACGACCTCCTCCACTCTGTTGGTGAAAACAATGTAGTTTTCACCACCTTAGACCATATGTCGGGATATTTCCAGATCCCCCTTGTTCCAGAGTCGAGGCCTCTGACAGCTTTTAGCACACCCACAGGACACTATCAATTTAAACGACTCGCCATGGGTCTCATTTCAGCCCCTTCAGTATTCACACGCCTCATGCATCAAGTACTTAATGGTCTCATTGGTGATTCTGTTTTCATGTATCTTGACGATGTCATAATAGCTTCCAAATCCATTGACGAACATCTACACACTCTACACAATGTGTTCTCGCGGCTAGAACAAGCAGGTCTCAAATTGAAGCTTAAGAAGTGTTCCTTCCTTCAGAAGGAAATACGTTTCTTAGGACACGTCCTAAATTCCAAAGGAATATTAGCTTCACAGGACAAGGTCAAGGCAGTCACTGAATTCCCACGTCCTGTTTCCGTAGATCACGTACGTTCGTTCCTTGGTCTATCAGGATTTTACAGACGTTACATTCAAGGTTACGCTAGTGTAGCAGCACCTTTGACGTCACTTCTTAAGAAAGACATACCCTTCATTTGGACACCTGACCAAGAGAAAGCCTTTACTGACTTAAAGAAAGCCTTAACCACGGCTCCTGTCATTGCATTCCCAGACCACAAGCTTCCCTTCACAATTTACACAGATGCCTCATATTCCGGTTTAGGCGCTGTTCTCATGCAAGAACACGACTCAAAACTCAGATTTATTGCTTATGCGAGCCGCACTCTTAACAAGCACGAACGTAATTACTCAGTCACAGAAATAGAAGCCTTAGCAGTGATATACGCCCTCAAGCATTTCAAAGGCATTATCCTCGGGTACGAAATACACATATACACAGACCATCAACCAATCTTACATTTGTTTAAAGGGAAAAATCTATCAGGAAAACTTGCCCGATGGTTTCTCACCATCCAAGAGTACATGCCTACCTTCCATTTTGTCCATGGAAAAGCAAATCAGGTGGCAGACACTCTTAGTCGACACATTGCAACCGTTATTCCAGTCCCTATTTCAACTAATATTACACAAGCACGCATAGCAG
>NC_134814.1:18387179-18392179 GCF_046742065.1 Oratosquilla oratoria
TGAAGAATTCCTAGAGGATGAACTTACTTACATCAAGAATACCTTTAGGAAGCTGAAATACCCCGGAGGTTTGATCACCAGGACAACGAGGAAAGCCAAGAAGATCTACGATGGCTCAAACGTCCGGACCCCGGGAAAGGATAAGTCTCATTTTATTTCTGTCCCTAATTCTATAAACACCATAGCTATTGATGATTATTTGTTAAAAGGTGGAATAAATATAGCAAAAATATCTTCCAATAAAATAGGAAAAATATTTAAGAAACATAATAATATGCGTAATCATCTCAGTGTCATTTACCGTATTCCATGCAACGGTTGTCCATCATCTTACTTCGGTGAGTCAGGTCGAGGGTTCAATAAACGCTTGAATGAGCACAAAAACGATCTCAGGGCTCATAGAACATCTAACTCCCTGGTTCGTCACCTGGACAAATGTGGACATCTACCTGATTGGAACAACGCAGAAATTCTACACGAAGGATTTGAGAAGAAAATGAGAAAAACTGTGGAAGCTGCACATATCGCCACCAACAAGAACAACAACGACAGAGACGGATTTAAATGCCTCTCGAAAGCAGCAAGTGTCCTAATAATTAGATCGTTAGCCAAAGGGAAAACATGACGCTCATACCTTGGCGGGTTCCCTCTCACTACGAATATAAGAATTGTGATCTGTCTGTAATGCTGTAGTCCTCTGAAGAAGACCAAGTTGGTCGCAACGTTAGGGCAATAAACTCTATTCCTAACACATCTTCGTTTGCCCTTCCCCACCCACATTCTCTCTCATTTGTCTGAAATAATCTTATATATATATATATATATATATATATATATATATGTATATGTATATGTATATATATACGAGAAAAATGGTAGAATCCACTATTATTGAATACCAGCCCAATATGAATATTTCAAAGGGGCAATGGTCCCCGGATATAATATCCGGACTTTTTATCACCAACCTTTTAAAAACACATTTACCTCCTGACCTCACATACGGAGTGAGCCGAGGGTAGAGACCTCTTCCCATGTTCCTCTTTCTCGTGTAAAGGGTGCTACTTAAGTAGCACGCTCTCTCTTAATTGTATCTACTGAAGAGGATTGCAGTTTGCAATCGAAATATATAGATTCCCCGTTTCCAGTCTTTTCTACTCCAACAGTGGTTTTACCGTGATTGACAAATGTGTGATTACATTTTCACCTGTAATATATATATATATATATATGTATATATATATATATATATATGTATACATATATATATATATATATATATATATATATATATAGTATATATATATTTCTAAACAGAAATGTAGTAGCACATTTGTAAATAAGACACAAGAAACCCACATTCGGAGAAAATAAACTTCGAATGAAGGAAGATTCTATATTTCGGCTATCAACTGTAGCCATCTTCAGGAAAGTACGTAAAACAGAGGACAAAGGGAACTTATAAGCTACAGAAACACAGAAAAGAGAGGGAACGTGGACTGATGGGATTACTCAGACGTAGGGTAAGATGGGGTGGCGGAGGAGGGTGAGGGTGAGGTGGAGGAAGGTTGTAAGCTTCGTACGAGCCTACTCACCGCCGCACGAGAAATAATGTCAGGAGTCCGCTGCCCTTTAGAAATATTAATGTTGGGGCATTCCTCAATGCTGATTCAACTATTTTTCTCCTGAAACCGCAGTGGGACTTGAACACTAATTTGGCCTTACCCCAGTCGAAAGAATGATTCTTATTTCTGACATGAAGAAATACGGCCGAATTTTCTTGCCCATACCTAATTGATCTTTTATGTTCTGCTAATCTTGTGTTCAAATCTCTCCTGGTTTGACCCAAATACACCAAATCACAATCTTGGCAGGGCAAACAATAAACACCGGATGACTACTTCCTTCAGTTTTTGTTGAGCGTTCACAATTTGCTTACGCACGGTGTTGGGAGAGTGATAGGCAATAGTGAGTCGTTCATAAGGAAACTACTTAGTAGAAGAACTGATGGTTTTACTATAGGGAATTTTTAGGATATCTTTAAAAGAGCGGTGATGACTAGAGGGGACGGAAGTTTTGAAATGGTTGGCCTTAGCCTTACTAAGGGCTTGGTCCAGAAACCAAGATGGATATGCCAACTTTTTAAGTTGACATTTGATCACCTCAATTTCTTGGTCCAGAAATTGAGGACTGCAGATCCTGAAAGCCCTCATGAAAAGACCAGAGGCAACATTTTTCTTAACATTATCAGGGTGATTACTAAAATAGTGAAGGTAAAACCCACCCACTCAGGGAGTTACCTTCAATTTTTTTTTAGTATCAATCGATATCAATATTGGTTGCGAATAATATAGAATTCCTTTCGTTTTGTATTCTCACTAAAGTCCACTGTCTTCTTTGTTGTCCGACACAACTGTTGAATAACAAAAGCGTCGAAGGAGCTATTTTCCCAGCTGTGCACTCCCTTCGTTAGAATAGGTGGGCAGTATGTCACACCAGTGTCTCCTGCACAAAGAATACCTTTATTTATTTTATCCCGTTTTTACTCTGTCTGGTTGGCCTTTCTTTAATCCTCAGTGAGAACTGGTTTGCTTCCTAAGTTAATAATCAGTCTAGTTTCACTTCTCTCTGTTACTACTGTTGTTACAACACAAGGGCTGTCTCGTCGTTTCAGTTTCCACGCTTTGAGCTGTGGCTCTTCCTTGCTTAGCATTAGTACGCTTTTTCATACCCCTTTTGTATTTTCTCTGTGTGATGTATCCGTTGATAGTAAATAATTTTGTACATTTTTATCCAGCTTCGTCTCTGACATACACTGTTTTGCCATTGAATTTCGGTCTGGTCTTTCTGCTTACTAAGTTCTAAAATTGGGCCCTCACCATTAGAACATATCCTGTGTAGGATATTTTTCTTCCGGTTATTCTTAATCTACTTTTACTGTGTTCATGTCTATTATGTTCCACATATAACTCTTCCTTTGGTTCTTTCATCTTATTTGTAAGATCGCGCGTGTGTGTGCGTGTATGTGTGTGCTTGTGCATGACTGAATGGGTGTATGCATGCGCAAAGGAAAGAGAGAGAGAGAGAGAGAGAGAGAGAGAGAGAGAGAGAGAGAGAGAGAGAGAGAGAGAGAGAGAGAGAGAGAGAGAGAGAGAGAGAGAGAGAGAGAGAGAGAGAGAGAGAGAGAGAGAGAGAGAGAGAGAGAGAGAGAGAGGAAAGATATATATATATATATATATATATATATATATATAGAGAGAGAGAGAGAGAGAGATAGATAGAGAGAGAAAGAGAGAGAGAGAGAGAGAGCGAAAGTGTGTGTTTATGTACAAGTGTTTCTTTGTGTATACGTGTGTCCATACTAGTATCGTTTTTTGTTCTCTATGACGGATACAAATCACTTGATGCTCCACACATAAATGCTCTCCACCTACTCAACTCGTAAACCTCTCTATCGTTGGCAGGCTGCCGTCATACCACTTGTATCGTCATTGTTATGGATAAAGTACACAATACATTGTACATACTTCTACTGTCACGGCATTGTGCCAGTCATTGGTTGTATTCATGTATGAGAGACAGCGCCAATTTCCAGTTGTCCTTTTCTTTGTTTTCTCGGCCCACTTGTTACAACACAAAAGGGGGGAAAAATATGTTAATATCACTTTCACAAATCACTGACAAAGGTATACCCACTTGAACATTTACAACAAGTGTTCCTACATCCAGTGAACACCTGGGTCGCTCTCCTATATATACAGTATTGGTCTATGGGTTGGTATCCTTTGTTCGCTTGGCACTCCAGCAGAAGCGTTCAACCGGTGTAGGGGGATCTCGTCTGGCTTCAATTTCGAACCTGCCACTTTTTCGGTCAACACTGAACGAGATCTTTTGCGAGTTCTCATCCCTGTGACATCATGAAGATCTTCATCCTCGTCCTCGTGTCCCTCGTGGCTCTCGCAGCCTCAGATCGTGTATGTAATCTCTGAAGTTCTTGACTTCTGCTTTTCGGAATTATTGGACTCTTGGGCACAACCTTCCACAGTGCTATACCCTTTTATTCCGTAGTATACGACATTTCCTTCCCCCTGCAACTTTCAGCCAGTAACATAGAAAGAGTCCCACATTGATATAGCACAGACAACAGTCCAAATTCTTCCTAGAGAGATCTGTGTTCACGGATAACCTCGCTAATTCTTGTTGGAGACATCTTCCCACCCACCTACGACTTGACTTTTGTCGGACGAAGGACATCAAGACACTGCAGATATTAAAAATTCTTCTCTTCTGTCCGTTTTGCCGATTTCTTTCCTTGAACGCTTTCTCCGCAAGCTATTTATCCACGGCAGTATAGAGGAGTTTTTCCAAGGTGACTAAGATCGTCTATAGTCGACCAAAACAAAATCGTTAAGAGAAACTTAATTCTTTACAGGGTTAGCTAATATAGTTTTCATAAGAGACGTTTCTCTATACTGAATAAGACTGTATAGCACCAGCCAAAAAAAAAAAAAAAAAGTTAACTTGCTTATATGGATCGAAGTCCCGTGGTTTCCTCCCCTCGTCTTTTCTTACTTGGTCTGCACAAAGTTCCTCAACATAGCTATTAATTTTTTATCTATCATATCTCAGCCAATCTCGTTATATCTCCTTATCGA
The DNA here is from genome assembly GCF_046742065.1 of Oratosquilla oratoria. Classification (NCBI taxonomy): domain Eukaryota; kingdom Metazoa; phylum Arthropoda; class Malacostraca; order Stomatopoda; family Squillidae; genus Oratosquilla; species Oratosquilla oratoria. Next base: position 18,391,835 of record NC_134814.1, read on the forward strand.
ACTAAAATGACAGTTTCAGAAATTAAAGGCAAGAGAAATATTCAAAAATACATTTATTAGGAACTGCGAGAATCCAATACATTGACCAATATAACGAATCTGTCAAAGTAATCCACTTACTGTAGGAGGCCCCAAACTTTTCCAAATTTCCTCTATAATTAGTATAGGATATCTTCATAATATACTTAATGAGGATTTTCTTTGTAGGTGCAAGTACCTGTTATACGTTTTATTTAGTTTAATCCATATTACTGTAAGTTCCGCATTGCGTCTACGACAACTCTGCCATGCAGTAAGAATCTCTGTCGAGTTTTTCTTATTTGGGAAAAGGAAATAACTAATTTC
>NC_134814.1:18399679-18427179 GCF_046742065.1 Oratosquilla oratoria
TCCTTTATTTCTACAGTCTCCAAGATGGTCAGGCGTTGCTGGTCCATCTCCTTTATGACAATTTCATTATTACTTAAGAAAGAGATGGCGTCTGTGGTGGGTCCGAAGGTGGTCTTTAGTTCTCCCTTGTTGAAGTTAGAGGGCGATTTGTATGGACAGGTTGGTAGTTGCTTTTCCCAAGTAGGTAGATAGGGACGTACAGTCCTCCTCTGAACAGGTGAATTTGTACACTACGTGTGATTGACAAGTCCCATGAGCTTTTGGTGCGGTGTTGTTTCTCAGAAGTAGAAAAGATGTCTTTCTGTACTTGTATTAGATTATGAGTGATAATTTGTCACCTTCTCTCGTGGGGGGTCACGACAAGAAGGCGGCAACTTACCACTCATAATTTCATAATTTATATCAGGAACAGAAAGACATCCTCTCTACAAATGAGAAACAACACCGCACCAAAACCTCATGGAACACGTCAACCCCACGCAGAGTACAAATTCATTTGCCCAGAGTAGGACGGTGCGTCCGTTGGTACCTACGTGGGAAATACGTCTACCACCCTTTCTAGACGAATCACCCTCCACCTTCAACAAGGAGAACTTAAACATCACCTTTGGACCTAGCACAAATTATTAAGGATTACAAAGGCGGAGTATGCCGACAGGAGACCTTTTGGTCCATATCTAGGTCGGATGCAAAACAAAATCATAATAATGATAAATAAATAAATGAAGAGATAAAAACTACAATAATATAAATAATGGATAAAATACATAAATAAATGAATAGGTATAGTTAGATAATAAGCAAACAGGTAAATAGTAAATAACAATAAATGAGAATCAAGCAAATAATAATAAACAAACGTACAAATGATAACAAAACAAATAAATAAATACTATGAAATAAAGGATAGTCATTACGGCATCTTGCTTATCTAAATGATTCTTAAAGCTTCGAACTGAACTACTAAAGAATTAGATGTCCTATCTGCTTTTATGTCGTTTTTATGTTCATAAATTATTATATCTAATCCCATGACATATTATGGCGAGTCATCATGGGGATTAGATAAAAGAACTTATGAACATAAAAACGACATAAAAGCACATAGGACATCTAATTCTTTAGTAGTTCGTGCGGAAAAATTCAATCATTCACCAAACTGGAGAGGAGCTGAAGTGCTGCATAAAGGTTTTGATAAATTCACTAGAAGAATTGTAGAATCAGCATACATTTCAACTAAGAATTCATCGAACCATCGAGGAGGATTTATCAAAGTAGCAAAACAAACAAGCATTTTAATTCTAGAACACGCCAGAAAAACGACCTTTCCCAAGTATTCGACAAGATAACTAAGTCTAGTACATAAACTTCAATCACAATTTTCCGTACACTCTCTGAAGAAGTTCTACGCGAACGAATCGTTAGTGTTTAGGGTTCCGCGCCTTCCCCTGTGTTTATGTTCTCCATCATCCAAATCATACATATATATATATATATATATATATATATATATATATATATATATGTATATGTATATATATATGTATATTTATATATATGTATATATATATATATATATGTATATATATATGTATATATATATATATATATGTATATATATACATATATATACACATACATACATACACACACACACACACACAAACACACGCACACACACACACACACACACACACACACACACACACACACACACACACACACACACACACACACACACACACACACACACACAAACACACACACACACACACACACACACACACACACACACACACACACACACACACACACACACACACACACACACACACACACATATATATATATATATACATATATATATATATATATATATATATATATATATATATATATATATATATACATGTATGTATGAACTGGTAAGAACTGGATGTACAACTGAGCTAACTTAATATGAACTTCTTTCCCTGCGTCTTTCAACAGATCTATCGATATACCATCTTCCCCAGGTGCTCTTCCTCGTTTCATATATTTTAGAGCAAATTCTACTCCTTCTTTTGTAATCTATGGTGCGCTACTAACATCTACACATGAATTTACTGACTCAACTACGGTCTTCGACGAGTATAACTCTTGGTAAAACTCTTCTATTCTTTTTACCATTCTCTCTGCAGTTAATTATTTCTTCAATTTTATCTTTCAAACATATCATTCGCTGTCTTCCTAAAGCATGTCTGCGCTCGGTCACTTTAATACTTTTACCTCTCCTAATAGTTTACTCAATTTCATCCATGTTTCTCTTTCTTTTCTCTGATCTCTGCCTTTTGTTGATAAGCTTGTTTAGTTCTACTCTTTCTATTTCGTCTCTCCTGATTTTGATCTACATTGTCCCCCTTCTTTTAATTAAGTCATTTGTAGCTTTGGAATATTTGTTTTCTCTAATACTTTTTGTATTTTCTACTTTTTCCTGCCGATTCCCTAATGATATTCACTAAATTCAAGTTCATATCATCGACGGTGTTCTCATTAGTTCTTAAAGCTTTGAATCTATTTTTAGGTTCTAACTGAAATTCCTTCTTATTATCCTTAACCATTGCAAGGCTTATTTTCTTTTATAAAATTAGTTTATTTTTCTCGGCTCTGATATTGAATTTAGTTGTGCAACCTACCATTCTATGGTCACTACCTATGTTGACTTTATTTATCACCGTAACATTGCTAACACACTCTCATCTCCTAATATGAAGTCTACTTCGTTCTTTGTTGTTCCATTTGGACTTCTCCAGTTCCATTTACGACCTACACACTTTTGGAAGAAATTGTTCATTATCCTCATGTTGTAGTTCTCTGCAAAGTTGACTAACATTTCGCCCCTATCATTTCTTTCACCTACTCCAAATTCCCAATGCACGACTCATCTCCCATCTTCTTCTCCACTTTAGCATTGAAGTCACGTATTACTAACGTGTACTTACACTTTCTTGATCCATTCCCTCACTTAAATCATCATAGAAGGATCCAATTTCAGCGTCTGAACTCTGTGGAGTTGGTGCATAAATCTGAACTCTTTTTACAGTGTTCCTTTTACACAGCCCAATGACAATCCATACTACCTGTCTAATAATCTACCGAACTTGACTACGCTACCAGCAATCTCTCGATTGATCAAGAATACTACTTCACTAGAACTTTCTTTGTCCTTCCCTCTATAGTAGAACAGGTGGTGACCATCTTTTAATTGTATCAGCTTTTCTTCCTCTCTTCGGACTCCACTCAGTCCTACGAAGTCCCACTTGATGTTGTCTAGTTCTTCTATTAAAATCTCCAGCCTGTGGTCTTCTGAGAGAGATCCTACGTTGTAGGTATAGATCTTCATTTTCTTCATACTGTTTAATGTTCAAGGCTTGGATCTGCTTGGACAGTGCTTACTCACATTTGGTGGCACACTGCCAATAAGCACACGAGGCAATGCGATTGGACCTTTAGGAGACGATGATTCAACAGGAACGCTCGGTTTTGTTTTGTATGTGTTGTTCATGTTTGCTATGAAAGCCTTTTGGTAGTAATCTCACTTCCCTGCCAACTAGTTTCTAGTGAGACATTTCTCTGGTGTCACCTTATTCATTACATCCGGTAAAACCCCAGATATCTACAGGGTGTCCAATGGTCTACGCCGTCATTATGACGGTACCCATATATCTGGCAGGAATTTCCCTGTTTGCCATCAGGGACGTGCCAGTTAGCAGTGGGTCCTGCGACTGTTTGTGTGAGCTGCTCTTTGTCTGATCTTTACAAAACCTGTTCGATATGGGTGACCCTGCAGAGATTTTCTCTCTATCGACATAGCTTTGGTAATTATTAAGATTCTCAAGCCTATCTACCACGTCAAGGTGTTAACTCTCGGATAGGCGCTTACGTCAGGAAAGCGTTCTTGAATCGTGGTGCAATGCTATAGTGATTTTGCTTCATAAAAAAGGAGACCAGAAGGACCTTAGTAACTATCGACCGATTAGCTTGCTATCATATGTATATAAAGTATTCTCCGAGATCCCTACAAATAGACTAAGTCAAGTTTTAGCTGGAGACCAACCGAGAGAACAGGCAGGTTTTAGGAGCGGATACTCGAGTCTAGACCATTAGCAGGCGATGGACCAACTACTCGATAAAACGACAGAATACCATATACTTCTGTGCTTAGCTTTTGTAGATTACGAGAAAGCCTTTGACTCGGTAGAACAAATAGCAATACTAAACTCGCTACGCAGTCAAGGTACAAACGAACAGATCGTAAGAGTTTTAGAAAAGATTTATGCGAAATGTACCGCTATAATTCGACTACATAAAGATACAGAAAAGAGCAAAATCAAGAAAGGAGTACGGCAAGGCGATATAATTTCACCCAAATTATTTACAGCTTACTTGGAAGAGATTTTCATAAGATTGAGTTGGGAAGAAAAAGGTTTGAAGATTAATGGCGAATATTTGAACCGCCTAAGATTTTGCGGATGATATTATTCTTATTTCAGAAAGAGCAGAAGACTTACAAAATATGCTGAGTGATCTAAACATGGAAAGTCTCAAAGTAGGTTTGAAAATGAATAAGACCAAACCCAAAGTAATGTTCAACACGAAAGTTCAAAGTAAAGAGATTATAATCGATGATGATAGTCTTGAAGAAGTTGAAGAGTGTAATTATTTAGGCCAGATGGTGAAAGTAACAAAAGATTATGATAATGAAATAAAAATACGTATTACAATTGGTTGGAAAGTGTTTGGTAAGTATAATAAAGTGCTGAGAGGCTCTCTGCCTTTATGTTTGAAACGTAAAGTTTACAATCAATGCATTCTGCCAGCAATAATCTACGGGAGTGAAACTTGGAAACTGACGAAAGCGATGGAAACAAAGCTAAGGACGGCACAGAGGAGAATGGAGAGATCAATGATGGGAATAACACTGAAAGACCGAAAGAGAGCAAGTTGGGTGAGAGAGCAAACTAGAGTGAAAGATATTGTGGAGGCGGTGAGAGGAAGTGGAATTGGGCAGGTAAGTTAGCGTGAACGACTGATGAGCGATGGAGCAGGTGTGTTACTGAGTGGACGCCGCGAGCTAGGAAGCGTGGAAGAGGGAGACCAGATAGAAGGTCGAGAGACGAGATTGAAAAGTTTGCAGGAGTGACGTGACAGAGGTTGGCGCGGTCGTGTGAATCATGGAATGCTATGAAGGAGGCCTTTGTTCAGCAATGGACTCAGAACGGCTGATTTGATTGATTGATTGATTGATTGATATATAAGTATATATATATAAATATATATATATATATATATATATATATATATATATATATACATACATACATATACCAAAGGCTTTTTCCCCTTTACACGTGAGGTAGCCAGAAAGAAAAAAAGCATAGAAACCACTCCCACCCATTCCATCCCCTACATACTCCACTCCCCTCCACCCTCTTCCTTCCATCACATTTTGGCACCTTCTGGATGACGGGTCATCTCTGCATCCTGTCCACTGCTCTGGGTGCGAAGCAGTGTCGCAAGACAGCGCATCCACAGGAAGGCCGCTTCATTAATTTCGACGACCCCCCTCTCCTTCCCCTAATGTAGAAAAGGAAAAGACGGGGAGAAATCCCTTCGGGCTGCGTCAATTTATTTCTCATACATACTCCCTCATCCCCCATCCCCCACCCGCTCATGCATCACAGAATCATCCATACACAACCCTTCTCCATTCACCCCTATCTTCTGTCCTCTCCCGTCCTTCCTCAACAGACATTCCTCTCTTTTGTAATGCCCCTTTTACTCCATACATCCATCACATCCTAGAACGCCCCCTCATATTCACTCCTTCCACCTCTGCCTTCCACACGTCTTTTACTAATCTTTCTTCACTCCTTCTTTTCCATGTGTCCAAACCATCCTAATACTTTTTCATCAACCCTATCCCCCAACTCCCTTTCCACCCCTGTTCTCCTCCTCAAATCCTTATTTCTCACTCTATCTAGCCTAGTAACCCCTATCATACTTCTCAGACATTTCATCTCAAACACATTTAAGGCAGTGAGAGGAAGGTGGGCAGAGTATTTTTGGGAGTTGCTAAATGTGAAGGAGGGTAGGGAGGGAAAGGTAGTTGCAGTGGGAAGCGCTATGAAAATGTGAGTGAGGAGTGAGGAGAATGGAGGAGAAATAGGGAAAGATGAAGTGAAAGCAGCCGTTAAGATGATGAGAGCAGGTAAGGCACCTGGGTTGGATGGATGCCATGCAGAATGTCTGAAAAAAGGAGGTACAGTAATGGTGGACTGGCTGGTGAGGTTATTTAATGGTTGCTGGAGAGAGGGTAGAGTGCCGGAGGACTGGAGATGTGCCTGTATAATTCCACTATACAAGGGAAAGGGGGACAAGTGTGAGTGTAGTAGTTTCAGAGGGATCAGCTTGTTGAGTGTAGTTGGGTAGGCTTATGGGAGGGTCTTGATTGAGAGGATTAGGAGAGGAACAGAGGGAGTAATTGGTGAGGAACAGTGTGGGTTTAGGAAAGGTAGGGGTTGTGTAGATCAGATTTTTGTGGTAAGATAGATATGTGAGAAATCTATAGGAAGAGGTAAGGATGTTTTTTGGGCTTTTATGGATTTGGAAAAGGCTTACGAAAGGATAGACAGGAAGATACTATGGGAGGTTTTTGCAGATATACATGGATGGGGTGGTGCGAGAGGTGAAGGCAAAGGTAGTGGGTCAGGGGTTGGAGATGGTTAAAGAAAATGGAGAAAAGTGGGAAATAAGCCAGTTGTTGTTTGCTGACGACACTGCGCTTGTAGCGCGATCAGAGGAGGGATTGAGGAAGTTAGTGACACAGTTTGAGGTGTGTGAAAGAAGTAAGCTGAAGATAAATGTGGACAAAAGTAAGGTGATGAGATGTACAAGGGGAGAGAGTGGCAGCTGGCTGGAAGTGAGTATTAAGGGAGAGCGACTGGAGGAAGTAGATAGTTTTATATACTTGGGTGCGAATGTGGCAGGAAAGAGAGGAGTGGAGGTGGAGGTAGAACGTAGATTGAGAGAAGCGAGTAAATGCCTTTGTAGATTAAAAAGGGTAATGAGAAATAGACATTTGGGAATGGATGCTAAGATGAGGCGTGATTATATACATTACAAGTGAAAAATGTAATCACGCATTTGTCAAACACGTTAAAACCACTGTTTGAGTAGAAAAGACTGGAGACGGGGAAACTATATATTTCGATTGCAAACTGCAATCCTCTTCAGTAGATACAAATAAGAGAGTGAGCGCTACTTAAGTAGCACCCTTGACATGAGAAAGGGGAATATTGGAAGAGGTCTCCACCCTCGGCTCACTCCGTATGTGAGGTCAGGAGGCAAATGTGTTTTTAATAGGTTGGTGACCAAAAGTCCTGAAATTATATCCGGGGACCATTGCCCCCTTGAAATATTCATATTGGGCTGGTATTCAATAATAGTAGATTCTACCATTTTTCTACTGTATATATGTATATATTTACATATATATATACATGTATATATATATATATGTATATATATATGTATATATATGTATATATATATATATATGTATATACATATCTATGTATATGCATATATATATATATATATATATATATACAGGTATATATATACATATACATATATATATGTATATACATATATATATATATATGTATATATATGTATATATATGTATATATATATATATATATATATATTAGATGGCTTCCATCGGCAACTTGGTTTTTTCTTTACCTCTCCATGCTAGAGAGATCTTCAGAAGACTTCAAACTCTTCATCGGAAACTCATCAGAGCTCAATTTGCTGTTGCATACAATTCAATATGCCTTAAAGAATATATATATATATATATATATATATATGTATGTGTGTGTGTGTATCATATATATAATTTTATATATATATATATATGTATATATATATGGTGACTAATGTAATCACACCTTTTTTACAGTGTATTAATTAACACAGCTAATCCAACCCTAAGCACTCACATTCACTCTACACTAAGCACACCATCTTATCAAACCAGATGAAGCGAACAAGGTAATGTTTACAATATGTATATATTTTTTTTCCCACCCTCTTTTTGCTCCTCATTACTTCTCCCGTGTCCTTAGGGCACCACGTCAGACTGTTACCTCTTCAGACGTGATTTCTGTTTCTTTTTTCTTTATCCAGCTTGCTATGGGAAAGAAAAGAAGAAATGTAAGCAGTATGATGGCATCTGCATAGATGGCACTTGTTCATCGAAGCAGCGGGAGATCCCAAGAGGTTGTAAGAATTCCAAGAATGCCGAGGCGGGCTGCAAATGCTGCGCCAAGGCCTGCAAAGCAAAGAAGTCTTGCAAGGCAGTCGATGGCACCTGTGTCGGAAGAAAGAAGGACTGCGACGGTTCTATACTTGACGGAGGATGCAGGGGCCTTGACTGCTATTGCTGCTACACTCGTAAGTCAGGTCTATCAAAAGTATTCTTTCAGCCTCTGCCATATCTTACTGATTATATTTCGAACAACCTAAATATTTTTTTCATTTAACGGTGTCTGACTAAAAAGAATTTTAATCAGTTGATACTATTTGTTTTATCTGAACATATATCAGTGTTGTCTTTGCAGTGCATCGAATAGGTAAGGTGATTCATACATATGCATTCCACAGGGAAGAGAGTACAAAATTATTTAAACTCATGAATTAGCATGGATACTCAAAACTGGAGGGAATTGAATATCAAGGACATGGATAGTGATAGTTGTGTCAGTCAAACACTTTATGTGTTTCTATAATGGGTCACAGAGTGGGAACTTTTCTGTAATTTTTGTCCACTCTTATCGTAGATCTGAACAAAACAATAATTGCATCTATCTCACTTCTTTCAATGAGGGCGGGTCTAGCTTTTTCTAATTTTCCTAACACGAACTACCAGTTAGGCTGAGGGCATTTTGGTTGTTGTTTTTGTAACTTCTCTATTTGTGCTTTTATCTATTCGTACTTTTATCTATTTCAAATATTTGTTCTGAAATTTATTTTCTACACTGGACTTCAATCGTAAATTCTGTCTAGATCTTCCTGTAACAATTTGTAGTCTTCATTTTCTACTCTCTTTATATCTGCATCGTACGGAAACAGATTTGTATAACTTTGCGTTTTATACATCATGCCATATACATAAATCATGAAAATTTCGGATGTTATTATCAAAACTTGTAAAGGTCATCTAGTTACTTTCCCTCATCTTGAAATCTTGCCCTTAACTAATGTTCTCATGTTTTAGACTTTCAGATATCTCTCAATCATTCTACACTAGTTGTTTGTGAGATGCCTTGTCAAAGGCTTTCTCCAGATCAAGATAAACTCAGCTGTCCCTTTCTTGTAACGCATAGATTACCTTTGAGTAAAGATGATGTTAGACACATGATCCTCTATTTCTGAATTTGTTGTCTGCCAAGATGTAGAAGTAAGTAGATGTTTCTCCATCTGCCTTCTATAATTTTCTAACGTAATTTACATATCACGTCGGTCAGGGACACTGGGCCACAAGTCAGGTTTCGTCTTTATTCCTTCCTTTGTAGATTAGTACCACGTTGGTCCTCTTTTAATCCCGAGCCACTTCTCATTCTTCCATTAAACGTACAGTTAGACTGAATTTTGTCCTCCAGCTGTTCTCCGCATTCCTTTAGTGTTTAGTTTGAGGTTACGTTATAGCCTGGGTCTTACCTGACATCAAGGATCTCTTGTCATTTATATGCTATCTTCACTTCCACTTCTATTTTCTTGAACGTAATATTTCTGTTCTCTCACTTTTCTTTCACAAAGTCACTTTACTTAATGAATACTATCCAGTGAAAACTGTTGTTCATTATTTCAGCTTGAGACACTGAATCTTCATAGAACTTTCCTTTCATTTCTAACTTCATTCTTTTGTATATGTGTGTGTGTTTGTGTGTGTGTAAACATGAGTATGCCACAGGGTCTGGGTGCCTCGTATCAAAACCATGAGACCATGATGGCGGAATAGATATTTCCATGGATCATATATTTCTTCCGGGCGGTTTGCTATAGCCTTCTCTGCCCAGATGGTTTGGTGTTGTCGTCATGAATTGCAACCGAGGGATTACAGATAGGTTGGGACGAACTCATTAGTGAGACGTTGTTTCAAGAAGCTTTGCAGGATATCATTATTACCAAATGACACAGAAGTGCAGGTCTACTCCTCTTTTATTTTAACGAGACTTTCAATAGCCCTTATTCTTTTTTTGGTTAAAACTGTCATCTTTTAAAAGGCGAGGAATAAGTTAGCGAAAACTCTTCCACAGCAACGACCACCACGAGCCCTTCTACGACCACCGTTTCTACATCGGAAAGCTCTTCTGCCGGGGTTCCAACCAGCACTTCCACCACTACAAGCGAATCTTCTTCCACTAGTACGTCTGCCACTACTACCGTCTCTTCTACTAGTACGTCTGCCAGTACTACCGTCTCGTCTTCCACTAGTACGCCTGCCACTACCACCACCTCATCTTCCACTAGTACGTCTACTACAACTACTTCCTCATCTTCCTCAACTACGTCTGGCAGTACCTCGTCCTCATCTTCCACTAGTACGTCTACCACAACCACTTCCTCATCTTCCTCAACTACGTCTGGCAGTACCTCGTCCTCATCTTCCACTACTACGTCTACTACAACCACTTCCTCATCTTCCTCAACTACGTCTGGCAGTACCTCCTCCTCATCTTCCACTAGTACATCTACTACAACCACTTCCTCATCTTCCACAACTACGTCTGGCAGTACCTCCTCCTCATCTTCCACTAGTACGTCTACTACAACCACTTCCTCATCTTCCTCAACTACGTCTGGCAGTACCTCCTCCTCATCTTCCACAACTACGTCGTCCACTACCACCGCCTCATCTACCACAACTACGTCTAGCAGTACCTCTTCCTCATCTTCCACTAGTACATCTACTACAACCTCTTCCTCATCTTCCACAACTACGTCTGGCAGTACCTCCTCCTCTTCTTCCACTACTACGTCTACTACAACCACTTCCTCATCTTCCTCAACTACGTCTGGCAGTACCTCCTCCTCATCTTCCACTACTACGTCTACTACAACCACTTCCTCATCTTCCTCAACTACGTCTGGCAGTACCTCCTCCTCATCTTCCACTACTACGTCTACTACAACCACTTCCTCATCTTCCACAACTACGTCTGGCAGTACCTCCTCCTCATCTTCCACTACTACGTCTACTACAACCACTTCCTCATCTTCAACAACTACCTCTGGCAGTACTTCCTCCTCATCTTCCACTACTACGTCTACTACAACCACTTCCTCATCTTCCACAACTACGTCTGGCAGTACCTCGTCCTCATCTTCCACTAGTACGTCTACTACAACCACTTCCTCATCTTCCACAACTACGTCTGGCAGTACCTCGTCATCATCTTCCACTAGTACGTCTACTACAACCACTTCCTCATCTTCCTCAACTACGTCTGGCAGTACCTCGTCCTCATCTTCCACTACTACGTCTACTACAACCACTTCCTCATCTTCCTCAACTACGTCTGGCAGTACCTCCTCCTCATCTTCCACAAGTACGTCTACTACAACTACTTCCTCATCTTCCACAACTACCTCTGGTAGTACCTCCTCCTCATCTTCCACAAGTACGTCTACTACAACTACTTCCTTATCTTCCACAACTACGTCTGGCAGTACCTCCTCCTCATCCTCCACAACTACGTCTTCCACTACCTCCTCCTCATCTTCATCTAGTACGTCTACTGCAACCACTTCCTCATCTTCCTCAACTACGTCCTCCACTACCACCACCTCATCTTCCTCTAGTACGTCTACTACAACCACTTCCTCATCTTCAACAACTACATCTGGCAGTACCTCCTCCTCATCTTCCACTAGTACGTCTACCACCACCACCTCATCTTCCTCTAGTACGTCTAGTACTACTACCACTTCCTCATCTTCAACAACTACCTCTGGTAGTACCTCCTCCACATCTTCCACTAGTACGTCTACTACAACCACTTCCTCATCTTCAACTACTACGTCTGGCAGTACCTCCTCCTCATCTTCCACTAGTACGTCTACTACAACCACTTCCCCATCTTCAACAACTACGTCTCCTAGTACCTCCTCATCTTCTACTAGTTCGTCTACTACATCCACTTCCACATCTTCAACAACTACTACGTCTACTACAACCACTTCCTCATCTTCCACAACTACGTCTTCTAGTACCTCCTCATCTTCTACTAGTACGTCTACTACAACCACTTCTTAATCTTCCACAACTACATCTTCCACTACGACCTCCTCATCTTCCACTAGTACAACTACTGCCGGGAGTTGAGTTTGATTTTAGAAGGACTATCTACAAGGACTTTCAGGCAAACTGTATCACGGCAGATGTAGAGAAGCCGTACACTAATATTTCTAGTTAATGGAAGGCACAGACGTTAGCACTTTTTGTCCGTATTCTTCTTCCTCAAGCCACACACAACCTTTATACACACAACCGCCTTCGGTGACCTCAGAATTATTCCAGATATTCCAGTTTATGAACATCAATGCGTAAGCCACCACCATTTTCAACGTTGTTAACATCTCAAGAAGCAGAGGTCCTTTCCAGTCTGCATGAAATCGCTTTGCGCCGGCCAAAATTGAATACATTAACTGAACCCTGAGTTTTAACGTGTTAATCCTTTTCCTACGGTGACGGACTTTTCGTTCTTTATTCTGGCTTACGCTAGACACCTTATTCATTTGATGGGTTGATCTCTTATCAAAGAGGTGCCACACAGATGAGTGGAATAGCTTGGCGGTAGCCAGATTGAGATGAGAAGTGTCGCCACTCGGTGCGCAGGAACTGGATTCCCTCTGCTGCTGCCGGCTCATCTTGGCTTGATGAGTATGAAGGAGTAAAGACCTGAGATCACAGTGTTCCTATCCACCTCATTTGAGCATTAATCTATTGATTTGTTTTCTCGGTACAATAAACTATGAATCCAAAATTATCTTTGTATTTAATTTACCTGTGTCTGAAAAAGGTTTCAATGAATAGATGAATACAAATGTAAATTTATAAATAGATAAAACTAAGGAATTTCTGGCTACGCGTGAAGAAAGACAAGCAAAATAGTATAGAACGCAGAAGCGGGTGGAGTAAATTTGAGAGGACGACCAATGATGAAGTTGATGGAAGAGGTTAAGGGGGGGGGTGAATCCGCGAGGGAGGAAAGTCTGTGGAGGTGAGACGAGGAAGTGGAAGATATAGGAGTGAATGGGAGAAAGGATGACGCAATCTGAAAGGATACTCTCATTTGCTCCTTAAATCATTTTGAGTGTATGAGGGGGAGGGGGAAGGGGGTAACCGTATGATGAAGTGGTTAATTAAGGTAGACTACTAAGTATTTCAGCGGCTTTGACACATTGTTTTTCGCTCATATTTCCGAAATAACCATTCACATCAGCATGATATATTAGCACAGACTAATTCACACCCTGCCCTAATTTTTGACGTTATAGTGTATTCACAAGGGTGTTTAATTACGGCGTTTACTCTTGATATTAAGTGTGTCGTAGCCGACACCCGTGATGTAAATCGAACAAGTGAAGTTGTGATGTCATCACAAACTACCTTGCTTATCGCAACCAAGGAGGTGTGGGCGGGTGCTGTGAGAAGGTCCAGATCGTTCGAAGAAGATTATTGGTCTTCGGAAAACATACATGAAAGTGTGGAACCCGTCATCATCACCATGGACAGCGATGACGAGGATGAACTGTTTATCCATAGTGGTATGGAATGAAATAAAATGCATGTCCAGTTATTATCATAATTTCCCTATCCATCATATGTATAAACTTGTTATTGAATTCCCTTTGCGGTTGCATGGTATTCAATTATTATTACATGTTTGTTTTTTTTCTTTTTTTTTTAGAGAGAGAGAGAGAGAGAGAGAGAGAGAGAGAGAGAGAGAGAGAGAGAGAGAGAGAGAGAGAGAGAGGAGGGAGGAAATGGGGAGGAAGGAGGGAAGGGGAGGAGGATGGGATACACGAGGTAGTTTGTGATGACGTCACAACTTCACTTGTTTGATTTACCTCACGGGTGTCGGCTGCGAGACATTTGATGTCAGGAGTAAACGCCGTAAATAAATACACTTGTGAATGCACTATAACGTCAAAAATTAGGGCAGGGTGTGAATTAAGCTGTGCTAATATATTATGCTGATATGAATAGTTATTTCGGAAATATGAACGAAAAACGATGGGTCAAAGCCGCTGAAATACTTAGTAGTTCCGGATGTTAGTCCTTGCTGTGGGAGCGCTGTGCCTCGCTGAACTGGCCTTGCTTTCAGTGGTGTGGCGGGAGCCAGGGATGTTCCTTCATCAACGAGATTCTAAAAGGCAAAGGACGTTAATTTGGGTTTGGTAGGTATGGAGTGGGTGAACATTTTGACTGGGCAACACATCTTGTCAGAGGTCATACAATTCCTCACCTCTTCCCCCTGTTAAGAAGAGGATGTCAGGGTCCCAAAGCGTGACTCGGGTAATGGAAACCCGGAAAAGAAGAACCAATTACTGCACTACCACCTCCATTTGTTGCTCCTTGGGAACCTGCTCCCTACTGAGAATTCCCAAGAGTGAAGTCAGTGACTGAAATCAACTGTATATTCAGCCACTTTCTCTCCAAATATCTAAAAAAGAACTTGTTTCTTCCAAATAATAATAACCATAAGTCCTTCGGCGATGGTGCGTAACGGTGGGGACAGGAGATGATGATCTTTGGAAACCCTTTGTCACAACCCACACGGTAGGTGGTGTAGGTTCCAGTGGTCGTTATGTGTAAAATGGGAAGTAACAGATATAAGATTCAATAATACCAAACACGATGTAATCATATCAAACCTCAGATATATAGAAACAATCAAATATAATACACAATACACCTTACAAATACAAGCTACAATGTCACCTCTGCCATCATGTACTCAAATAATTAACCCATATGAAACAACTCAATATCACATTAACCTTATACAAAATCTAACACACACCCAACAAAATGTTAAACTTAACATTCTCACCACGACCACCTCCTAACCCCTCCCACCCCCAAGAAATCTTACAAGATGTCATCCAAATCAAATACATAATGAAATAAAACAAACCAAGGAGACCACAACGATAAATTGCACAATGCACAAAACCACCAAAGTAAGACCATGCCATTACAATAAATTATTCCCAACAACAAAGTCGCAAAGACGTCATGCGTTTCGATAGGTTACAAGGAACTCTTTCCCACTATATAAGAATCTCTTCTTCCCTCTGATCGTCGTGACGCCCCGGAATAATACATAACTATATCTAACTCAAAATTTATCAACTACATCTATTGCCAACATAATATAACCATCTCCAATACATTAGTCTAAACTCAACATACAAAATATTCTCACCTTACCAACTCAACTCTGAAACGATATAGCTCAAACAAACCCAAATATATCACACAAATTTCAAGACACATCCTCAAAATTTCCCATTCAAAGACGAGCAATAACAATTTCATACCATAATCTAAACCCACCTCAAAGTTACATTGTTTTTAAATTCAAAGGTTAACTACAAACAACAAAACCCACAGATTTCCATAATCTATGTACAAGAGTGATGATAGGAAGAACAGCATCATTTACAAAAATGTCAATTTCATACAAAAATATATATTACCAACATTTCACTCATAACATAATGGAACAAAATTAATAGATAAAACAGTCAAATCAACCTTGTGCAACAGTAGAATAAATATATATTTCTCACAGAGACAACAAAAAACTAGATCAGAAATAATCCCAAATTCCTACACTGTAATCCTACCTCAACATTACATACATACATACATATAACAAAGGCTTTTTCCCTCTACATGGAGGTAGCCAAAAAGAAAAAGGCATAGAAACCACTCCCACCCATTCCATTTTCTATTTATTCCACTCCCCTCCCCCCTCCTCCCCCCTCCTCCCCCCTCCTCCCCCCTCCTCCCCCCCTCCTCCCCCCCTCTTATCTTGGCACCTCCTGCATCCTGTTCACTGCAAGGCACAGCATATTCACAGCAAGGCCGCTTCATCAATTCGGCGACCCCCCTCTCCGTCCCCCCATGCAGAAAAGGAGAAGACAGGGAGAAATCCCTTCGGGCTGCGTCAAATTTTATTCTCATACATACTTCCTCACCCCCCATCCCCCACCCACTCCCCCTCATGCATCACAGCATCATCTATACACAACCCCTCTCCATTCACCCCTATCTTCTGTCCTCTCCCGTCCTACCTCCACAGACATTCCTCTCTTTTGTAAAGCCCCTTTCACCACATCCATCCATCTCATCCGAGGACGCCCCCTCATATTCACTCCTTCCACCTTTGCCTTCCACACTTCTTTTACTAATCTTTCTTCACTTATTCTTTCCATGTGTCCAAACCATCCTAATACTCTTTCATCAACCCTATCTCCCAGTTCCCTTTCCACCTTTGTTCTCCTCCTCACCTCCTCATTTCTCACTCTATCTAGCCTAGTAACCCCTATCATACTTCTCAGACATTTCATCTCAAACACATTCAAACTCCTTCTCTTTTCCTCTCTCATGTTCCATGTTTCTGCCCCGGACAGTGCTGTTGGCACAATCACTCCTTCATATAGCCTCCTCTTAGCATCCATTCCATTTTTTTTTTTTTTTAAGGTAATTCTTGTGTATTGGACATTGTTTTACGACCACCAGCCTAGATGGATCCATCTTTCCTGTAAAGGAGCATGTATTTTTGTAAAGCGGTCGCAATACTTAATGTATGTTTTTTTTTTCTCTCTCTCTCTCGTTGATGTTGACTTGCGACACTGCTTCTGACCCAGGGCAGTGGACAGGATGCAGGGATGACCCGTCATCCAGGAGGGGCCAAGATGAGAGGGAGGGAGGAGGGTGGAGGGGAGTGGAATATGTAGGGGATGGAATTGGTGGGAGTGGTTTATGCCTTTTTCTTTTTGGCTACCCCCCCGTGTAAGGGGGGGAAAGCCTTTGGTATATGTATGTATATAATGTTGTTACGCAATGGTACCGAAATTCCAAGATCTTGTTTAGCGATGTCTACTAAAAATAAGTTGCCCTCCTTTTTTAATACCCAAACATCACTTCAGACAATGGCTCATACTTTAACACTGTTACATCAGTATCCTTCTGTTATCAAATTTTCCAGCGACGATCCCCTTTATAAAACCATTGATTTTCTTCGCCAGTGTGAAGATTGTATTGTCAATACTATTGTTTCTACGGGATCGGAGAATATTTCTTTCGTAAGGTCACAGCTCCTGATTAATTCTCTGGCCTCTGAGATGTTGTCTACTTCGTGTCTCGACCCCAAGTCTTTAGGCTATAATTACGACCTATTTCGGTCTAATTTCTTTAATCTTTTTCTAATACCCCTGTAGAAAATTCTTTTCAACAGGGTTTTAATCTGGCTGATATTATTACATCCAAATTGGGCACTCTTGACTATAGACGTGCTCAGACCCAGGCCAGCAAAATTGTGGTTGAAGCCTTAGATTCTCTCTTCCATTCAGAGTGGGTTGATCATGGCACTATCTCTTTGGATAGGTTCCGCAAATTTTGGAGTTTCTTTTATACATCATTCTTTTAGCACCTTTTAAAAGGAAAGCTGCCTCTTCTCTCAGCTATAAAACAGATGAGATTCTGTCTTTTGCATTAAAGCTTTCATGTAAACTTAGGGAAGCGCCTTCTGTTTCCTTGTGTATTAGCAGTACTCAGCAACAAGCCAAAGTTCCTAGTTCTCCTCTTCCACCCCCACAGTCTTCATTTCCTACTCGCAGCTCCCCTTCCTCTACATTTACCCCTCCTGTACTCACACTTACTTATTGTAAAAAGTCAGGTCATTCGAGTGATTTTTATTTTCGTCGTAAGCGTCATGTACACAAGTCAAGACAGTCCCCTGTCCGTAGGAATGTATCTGACGTTTCTTCTCATGTGACGCATGACCACTCTAGAGTAGAGCCGCAGGATAAGATTAGCTACTGCCATATCAATGGTTGTTGTAAACACTCGACTGATCAGTGTTTCAAGATTTTGCAGCTTAGAGCTGAGACATCTCAGTTTAGACAATCTCCGTCCCATTTTCACAAGTGCTCGTTTCAAAATCCAAAGGTTTGACCATTACTGTGAGGTCATAGATCATCCCCTTGGTAGCTGCTGAGTCTTCTCAGTTACTCACCTTCCAATTTCTTACAGAGAATACACCTCTTTCAGTCACTATAGATACTGGTGAAGAACGTAGTCTCATAAGTAGAAAAGCTTTTTATGCTCTCCGGAGTTGTACAATCTCCCTTTATCTCGTTTTTTGCAATAGCTTGCATTCTGTACAAGGTGTCCCCTTGCCTATTATTGGGTCTGTTCTCATTCCCAAAAGGTTTTCCTCACATGCTACAGTTTTCCATGTCACTTTTGTTGTTGTCTCTGGTCTTGCCCTTATGTGTGATTGCCTCTAGGGTATCGATTCTCTTACAGAACATGGCATTGATATATCTCCTAGTCGCTGTGTAGTGACTTATTGTAATTTTGTTATTCCTGCAAAAGATAGGCCAGTTTCCATTTGTGATTCCCCTCTTGTGCATGAGCAGGTTGTTCAGTTGTCTTCAAAAGGACCTCCTCGCTTTACCTCTTCTATTCTTTCTTGTGCTGATGTTGTAGAAGAGCATTGTATTGGACCTCCTAGTGCAGTTCGAGTTCCAGTGCGCATTTGGGTCTGACGTTTTATCTCAGCCTGACTGTTCGTGTTCATCGCCTTGCTTTGGAAGGGACTCTCTCCACTGTTCGCGAGGATCATGTTACCACAGCTATGGTAACCAAGTCACGGGTGTTCCTATCACTCTCTCTCCTGGCAGTCACTTAGGCTCCTTTGAAATAGCTGATGTTGATGGTTTCGAGAACTCACCTCCTATCACTGCACCTTCTGTGCTACAGTGAGTGACACGGCTCACTTGGCCTCCAAATTTGCAACGTTTGTAGGTGAGATTGATTTTTCTAATGAGTCACCTCGTCTCATTGAACTGTTAGTGACCCACCGTCAGGCTCTGGCTTTGCCAGGTAATATATTAGGACTTACAGATCGTGTGGTTCATAGAACTGATCTTCAACCAGTTGCTCGTCCTGTTTACGTTCCCTCTTATAGGTTACCTCACTCTCGTCGGCTTGATGCACAGTCCTTGGTTGACGACGTGTTACGTGAAGGCATTGTACAAGAGTCTCACTAGGAGCGGAGATCACCACTCCTTCTGGTGCCTAAGAAGGATGTATTTTTTCGTCCTGTTATTGATTATAGGCGAGTTAACGAGGTCACTATTCCTGACCATTACCCTTTGCCTGTATTAAGTGACCTTCTTCAGTCCATTGGCACTGGTAATACGGTGTTCACCACCTTAGACTTGAAAGCGGGTTTTTGGCAGATACCCCTGGAGGAGAAGTCTCGTAAGGTCACGGCCTTCTCTACTCCCAATGGACATTATGAATGGCTTCGTTGCCCCATGGGGTTGCGGAATGCTCCCTTGACTTACCAGCGCTTGATTAACTCCATTTTTCATGGTCTAATAGGCAACGGACTTTTTGTTTACCTGGATGATTTAATCTTAGTTTCCAAGGATGTGGAGAGCCACTTCACTAAGTTGTCCATGGTCTTGCAACGGTTTGCTGATGCTGGATTGAAACTCAATTTGCCCAAGTGTTCTTTTCTTAAGTCTAGCATCCAATTCCTAGGTCATGTTGTTGACAAACATGGTATTCACACTACTGATGATAAGGTCAAAGCGGTTAGGGACTTCCCTATACCTAAGTCAGTTGAGCATGTACGTTCCTTCCTTGGTCTGGCAGGGTACTATAGGATTTTTTTTTTTTTTTTTAGGAATTTTACTTCAATTGCTTCCTCACTAACACGCCTCCTCAAGAAGGATACTTCCTTCCAATGGCGTGATGTTCATCAGGAAAGTTTTGATTCCTTGAAACTTGCACTTATTGAAGCCCCTGTGTTGGCATTCCCAGACTATTTGTATAGATGCTTCTGGTACAGGTACTGGCGCTGTACTTATGCAGCAAGTAGCCGGGTGTAAGCCCTATGCTCTTGCATATACTAGTCGCATTCTTAACAAGCTTGAGTCTCGTTACGCTGTTACTCATTTGGAGGCCTTGGCAGTGGTGTGGGCTTTAAAGGATTTTCGTGATATAATTTTTGGATATCCTATTACAGTCTACACGGACCACAATACAGGTCGCCCAGCCAGATGGTTTCTCACGATTGAGGAATTTAACCAAACCCTTGAGAATATTCCAGGTCGTGCAAACAATGTTGCTGATGCACTTTCACGTAATATCCCTGTTGCTGCTGTTACAGTAATTGACACCTTCTCTCTGCATGATCTAGCCAAAGCTCAGCGTGAGGACCTTGTTTGGTTTGCTGTTACTTATGCTTTGGAGTCTAGTGATGATACCACTTTACCAATATTCATTGCAGGACGAGGTTCTCATTCGTAATGTGGAAGTATTTGAGCAGGATGTGTCACAACTAGTGATCCATGACTCCCTAGTTACTGTTGTTCTGTCCCTTGCTCATGATGCCCCTCAGACCGGTCACCCAGGTCGTGACAAAACTCTGGCTATGGCACGTAAGATGTATTATTGGCCAAAAATGCGACTAGACATTACCTCTCGTGTAACCCAGTGTAGTTTTTGTACGCAGAACAAAGGTTCTACGCACACTCCTCTCATATTAAATCATCCTATTCCTTCTCGCCCTTTTCAGACTATGACTATAAACCACAACTGCCTCGTAGTACTCAAGGTTCTGTGTATGCCCTCGTGTATCTGTGCGGACCACTTTAGTCGTTTTGTGATATTGGCTCCCTTACGTAGCAAGTCTGCTCCAGTAGTAGCCCATGCTTTAGTTTCTCGTGTTTTTTGTCTATACACTACTCCTTTAGTGTTCCTTAGTGACAAAGGGTCGGAATTTAGGAATGAGGTTTTAGCGAGCATTTGTGACCGTTACGGCATCACACAAACATTCGTGACTGCTTACCATCCTGCGTCCAATGGTCTTATGGACAGGATAAATAGGAAGATTTTAGATGTGCTCAGGCACGTTGCTAGTAGCCTTCATGAATCTTGAGAGGATTGGCTTCCCCATATCAGTGCTTGTATTAACAGCACCATTAATGTCTCTACGGGCAAGACGCCTAATTATATTATTATCTATGGAGTGGAAAAACGACTCCCTTATGATGTGCTTGATAGTTCTACCCATTCCCTCTACAATATGGGAGATTATAGTCAACTCCAATGTCACACTTTGCATTCTATTTATAACTCTGTAAGAGATTCACTTGATGTCTCCAAAGCCAAGATGTTGAAAAACCAGCATCTGCAGGCTAAGCCTGTTAACATCAGTATTGGTGATCATGTATGTAAAAGCATGCCTGATCGCCAATCTAAGCACAACTGTAGATTTACAGGCCCCTTTTTGGCAACTGAACAGTTACATCCTAATAAGTTCAGGGTCTTTGATCCTTCACAGGGATTGAGTGAAGTGCTACACGTGGATAGGCTTAATGCCTATCCCTGCATTTACCCGGCCACCCCCCAAAGCTCCCTGTACAAATTATGTATCTACCCCTCATATTTATAATCTCCGGTCAAGGGGTCCTTTGTCTGCTTAAACTGTATTTGTGTATTGCTTATGATGTATCCATGTATTGTATTCTTTGTGATGTTTACCATTTTTGTATCCATTTCTTAGGTATAATGTGTAACTATTGTTTAGCTATTGAGTATCGTTTCCCGGACGTCCGGCATTTGCTGTGTTTTTTCGTGTTTAACTTGCGCCAGTTCTTATATCTTTTATGTTTGTATGTAGTTCTTGTGTATCTTTATATGTTGTATTGTTTTGTGTATGTACATTTGTATATTCTTTGTGCTAAGTAACTATGTGCGTATATAATTTTTATGTATAGGGTGCGCTGATATACCAATTCCCCTGTGGTGTGTGTGGAGTCTGTTGTATATATTGTGCATTTTGTCTTGCTTTGTCATTTTTTTTTTCTGTTTGGTCGGTGTGTTCACCGAGTGGTGGTGGCCGAGCAATGTAATGGTAGCATTGAACATTCCTTGTAATATTGTATATCTATCATAGTATGTTTATTATGTATTTATACTGTATGTCTAATCCATTGTTAAATGTGAGAAACAAGCGTTCATTCCAAGCGCGCGTCTGTGATTTTCCCTCCAAGTCTGAGCTTGGTGGCGTGGCTTGGCGCCAAAGGCAGTCTTGGTTCTACCTCCTAAGTGACCGCACGCTTGTATATGTAGTGCTGTACAATTATTGATATGCGGGTGAAAGGGGGGGGGTGAAGGGAAGTAGGCTGTGTGTTGAGGTGGTTAAACGGGGCTAGGGTTGTCCGAGCTTAACCGTCGTGATGTTTCTGGTCCTCGCTGGTCATGAAGGGGGTGGAAGGGGGTGGAGGACAGACTTTTGTCCGGCTCCTGAATTATAAAAAGGAAATTAGTGGAAGTACGATAGTTGATACTCACGATGAATGGTGTCGTTAGTTGGGGATGAAGTATGCGGAGATGCCTCTAGACGAGTCTCATCGGCCTGGTGTCCTATGTGTCTTTATTGAGGTCACTGGGGGTACTGGGTCGGGTTTCAAGTTATTGCGCAGTCTGGATCTCTATGGCTTATTGGAGTCGTCTGGGTCTGTTTGAAAATTAGAGAGGTCAGTGGAATTATTTACCGAGTGGGTCGTTTGCTGAACTTACGATTTACGTTGCTCGGCAGAGTGTCGCCTCGGGGGTGGACTGTTAGTGGAGGATTGTGGCGTATTGATGCTCGCTTGATGAGAGGTGCGCGGAGTTGATTGGGATCTTGTGGTTTGATTGAAGTTCGAATCGTTGAGTTGATTGAAGTTGCTGGAAATCACTGCTCTGGGTTGGCGATTCTAGTCGTTGTCTCTTTGGACGGCAGTTTCTCTTCAGAGTGGTAGCAAACTGCCATCAGGTGGTTTAAAATCGAATGCCTTACGATTTTACCACCAAATCTATGATGGCTACAACTGCAGGTCACGCTTGTGGCAATCGGCAGCTGTACTTAAAATTCCGAATGTCGTCCCATTCAGCTTTTGAAACTCCATCCCTACGTGGGGTGAGCAGAGCATTCATAAATAGGGGGGCTTAGTCGTGTAGGCTGCTGCCGAACCATACTACTTCCCATTTTACACATAACGACCACTGGAACCTACACCACCTACCGTGTGGGTTGTGACAAAGGGTTTCCAAAGATCATCATCTCCTGTCCCCACCGTTACGCACCATCGCCGAAGGACTTATGGTTATTATTATTTGGAAGAAGCAAGAAGTTCTCTTTAGATATTTGGAGAGAAAGTGGCTGAATATACAGTTGATTTCAGTCACTGACTTCACTCTTGGGAATTCTCAGGAGGGAGCAGGTTCCCAAGGAGCAACAAATGGAGGTGGTAGTGCAGTAATTGGTTCTTCTTTTCCGGGTTTCCATTACCTGAGTCACGCTTTGGGACCCTGACATCCTCTTCTTAACAGGGGGAAGAGGTGAGGAATTGTATGACCTCCTCTGACAAGATGTGTGGCCCAGTCAAAATACTCGCCCACTCCATACCCACCAAACCCAAATTAACGTCCTTTGCCTTTTAGAATCTCGTTGATGAAGGGACATCCCTGATACAGCAAGGACTAACAGCCGGAATTAGTTTACATTAGCCACTTCATCATACGGTTACCCCCTCCCCCCCCTCATACACTCAAAATGATTTACGGAGCCAATGAGAGTATCCTTGCAGATTGCGTCATCCTTTCTCCCATTCACTCCTATATCTTCCACTTCCTCTTCTCACCTCCACAGACTTTCCTCCCTCGCGGATTCACCCCCTAACCTCTTCCATCAACTTCATCATTGGTCGTCCACTAAAATTTACTCCATCTGATTCTGCGTTCTATACTATTTTGCTTGTCTTTCTTCACGCATAGCCAGAAATTCCATAGTTTTATCTATTCATAAATTTACATATGTATTCATCTGTTCATTCGAACCTATTTCAGACGTAGGTAAATCAAATACAAAGATAATTTTGGATTTATAGTTTATTGTACCGAGAAAACAAATCAATAAATTCATGCTCAAATGAGGTGGATAGGAAAAATGTGATCTGAGATTTTTACTCCTTCATACTCATCAAGCCAAGATGAGCCGGCAGCAGCAGAAGGAATTCAGTCCCTGCGCACCGGGTGGCGACACTTTCCATTTCAATCTGGCTACCGCCAAGCTATTCCACTCATCTGTGTGGCACCTCTTTGATAAGAGATCAACCCATCAAATGAATAAGGTGTCTAGCGTAAGCCAGAATAAAACACGAAAAGTCCGTCACCGTAGGAAAAGAATTAACATGTTAAAAATCAGGGTTCAGTTAATGTATTCAATTTTGGCCGGCGCAAAGCGATTTCATGCAGACTGGAAAGGACCTCTGCTTCTTGAGATGTTAACAACGTTGAAAATGGTGGTGGCTTACGCATTGATGTTCATAAACTGGAATATCTGGAATAATTCTGAGGTCACCGAAGGCGGTTGTGTGTATAAAGGTTGTGTGTGGCTTGAGGAAGAAGAATACGGACAAAAAGTGACAACGACTGTGCCTTGAATTAACTAAAAATAAAAGTGTACGGCTTCTCTGCAGCTCCCGTGATACAGTTTGTCTGAAAGTCCTTGTAGATAGTCCTTCTAAAATTAAACTCAATTACTGGCAGTAGTTGTACTAGTGGAAGATGAGGAGGTCGTAGTGGAAGATGTAGTTGTAGAAGATGAAGAAGTGGTTGTAGTAGACGTACTAGTAGAAGATGAGGAGGAGGTACTAGGAGACGTAGTTGTGGAAGATGTGGAAGTGGTTGCAGTAGACGTACTAGTGGAAGATGAGGTAGTGGTAGTGGAAGACGTAGTTGTTGAAGATGAGGAAGTGGATGTAGTAGACGTACTAGTGGAAGATGAGGAAGAGGTACTGACAGACGTGGTTGTTGAAGATGAGGAAGTGGTTGTAGTAGACGAACTAGTAGAAGATGAGGAGGTACTAGGAGACGTAGTAGTTGAAGATGAGGAAGTGGTTGTAGTAGACGTACTAGTAGAAGATGAGGTTGTGGTAGTGGAAGACGTAGTTGAGGAAGATGAGGAAGTGGTTGTAGTAGACGTACTAGTGGAAGATGAGGACGAGGTACTACCAGAGGTAGTTGTTGAAGATGAGGAAGTGGTAGTAGTAGACGTACTAGAGGAAGATGAGGTGGTAGTGGTAGACGTACTAGTGGAAGATGAGGAGGAAGTACTGCCAGAGGTAGTTGTTGAAGATGAGGAAGTGGTTGCAGTAGACGTACTAGAGGAAGATGAGGTGGTGGTAGTGGAGGACGTAGTTGAGGAAGATGAGGAAGTGGTTGTAGTAGACGTACTAGAGGAAGATGAGGAGGAGGTACTGCCAGACGTAGTTGTTGAAGAAGAGGAAGTGGTTGTAGTAGACGTACTAGAGGAAGATGAGGTGGTGGTGGTGGAAGACGTAGTTGTTGAAGATGAGGAACTGGTTGTAGTAGTCGTACTAGTGGAAGATGGGGAGGTACTGCCAGAAATAGTTGTGGTAGATGAGGCGGTGGTAGTGGAAGACGTAGTTGTGGAAGATGAGGAGGAGGTACTGCCAGACGTAGTTGTGGAAGATGAGGAGGAGGTACTGCTAGACGTAGTTGTGGAAGATGAGGAAGTGGTTATAGTAGACGTACTAGAGGAAGATGAGGAGGAGGTACTGCCAGACGTAGTTGTGGAAGATGAGGAAGTGGTTGCAGTAGACGTACTAGAGGGAGATGAGGCGGTGGTAGTGACAGACGTAGTTGTGGAAGATGAGGAAGTGGTTGTAGTAGACGTACTAGAGGAAGATGAGGAAGAGGTACTGCCCAACGTAGTTGTGGAAGATGAGGAAGTGGTTGCAGTAGACGTACTAGAGGAAGATGAGGCGGTGGTAGTGACAGACGTAGTTGTGGAGGGTGAGGCAGACGTAGTTGTGGAGGGTGAGATAGACGTAGTTGTGGAGGGTGACGCACTGGTGGAAGATGAGGTAGTGGTAGTGGCAGGCGCACTATTTGAAGACGAGACGATAGTACTGGCAGACGTACTATTAGAAGAGGCGGTAGTAGCGGCAGACGTACTAGTGGAAGAAGATTCGCTTGTAGTGGTGGAAGTGCGGGTGGAAAGAACGGTAGAAGAGCTTTCCGATGTAGAAACGGTGGTCGTAGAAGAGCTCGTGGTGGTCGTTGCTGTGGAGGAGATTTCGTTAACTTATTCCTCGCCTTTTAAAAGGAGACAGTTTTCACTAAAATTTTAATGGGGGCTATTGAAAGTCTCGTAAAAATAAAAGAGGAGCAGGCCTGCACTTCTGTGTCATTTGGTAATAATGATATCCTGCAAAGCTTCTTGAAGCAATGTCTCACTAATGAATTCGTCCCAACCTATCTGTAATCCCTCGGTTGCAATTCATGGCGGCAACACCAAACCATCTGGGCGGAGAAGGCTATAGCAAACCACCCCGAAGAAATATATGATCCCTCGAAATATCTATTCCGCTATCAAGGTCTCATGGTTTTGATACGAGGCACCCAGATCCTGTGGCATACTCACACAAACACACACACATATACAGAAGAATCAAGCTAGAAATAAAAGGAAAGTTCTATGAAGATTCAGTGTATCAAGATGAAATAATGAACAACAGTTTTCACTGGGTAGTATTCATTAAGTAAAGTGACTTTGTGAAAGAAAAGTGAGAGAACAGGAATGTTATGTTCAAGTAGATAGAAGTGGAAGTGAAGATAGTATATAAATGACAAGAGATCCTTGATGTAAGACCCAGGGTTTGACAAAACTTCAAACTGAATACTAAAGGAATGCGGAGAAAAGCTGGGGGACAAAATTCAGTCTAATTGTGCGTTTAATGGAAGAATGAGAAGTGGCTCGGGGATAAAAATGGGCCAACGTGGTACTGCTATATAAAGGAAGGAATAAAGACAAAACCTGACTTGTGGCCCAGTGTCCCTGACCGACGTGATATATAAATTACATGAGAAGATTATAGAAGACAGACGGACAAAACATCTACATATAGATATCTTGGCAGACAACAAATTCAGAAATAGAGGATCATGTGTCTAACATCATCTTTACTCAAAGGTAATCTATGCGTTACAAGAAAGGGACAGCTGAGTTTATCTTGATCTGGAGAAAGCCTTTGACAAGGCATCTCACAAACAACTAGTG
>NC_134814.1:18429679-18442179 GCF_046742065.1 Oratosquilla oratoria
CTTCATATAACCTCATCTTAGCATCCATTCCCAAATATCTATTTGTCATTACACTTTTTAATCCACCAAGACATTTACTCTCAATCTACATTCTACCTCCACCTCCACTCCTCTCTTTCCTGCCACATTCGCACCCAAGTATTTAAAACTATCCACTTTCTCCAGTCTCTCTTCCTTAATACTCACTTCCAGCCAGCTGCCACTCTCTCCCCTTGTACATCTCACCACCTTACTTTTGTCCACATTTATCTTCAGTTTTCTTCTTTCACACACCTCAAACTGTGTCACTAACTTCCTCAATCCCTCCTCTGATCCAGTTACAAGCGTAGTGTCGTCAGCAAACAACAACTGGCTTATTTCCCACTTTTCTCCATTTTCTTTACCCATCTCCAACCTCTGACCCACTAGTTTTGCATTCACCTCTCGCACCACCCCATCCATGTATATCTGCAATACCTCCCACAGTATCTTCCTGTCTACTCTTTTGTAAGCCTTTTCCAAATCCATAAAAGCCCAAAAAACATCTTTACCTTTTACTATAGCTTTCTCACATATCCATCTTACCACAAAAATCTGATCTACACAACCCCTACCTGTCCTAAAACCACACTGTTCCTCATCAAATATTCCCTCTGTTCCTCTCCTAATCCTCTCAATCAAGACCCTCCCATAAGCCTTCCCAACTACACTCAACAAGCTGATCCCTCTGAAACTACTACACTCACACTTGTCCCCCTTTCCCTTGTATAGTGGAATTATACAGGCACTTCTCCAGTCCTCCGACACTCTACCCTCTCTTAAACAAACATTAAATAACCTCACCAGCCAGTCCACCATTACTGTACCTCCTTTTTCAGAGATTCTGCATGGCATCTATGCAACCCAGGTGCCTTACCTGCTCTCATCATCTTAACGGCTGCTTTCACTTCATCTTTCCCTATTTCTCCTCCATTTTCCTTCTCGTCACTCTCATTTTCGTAGCGCTTCCCAATGCAACTATCTTTCCTCGTTATCCTCCTTCGCATTTAGCAACTCCCTAAAATACTCTGCCCACCTTCCTCTCACTGCCTTAAATGTGTTTGAGGTGGAATGTCTGAGAAGTATGATAGGGGTCACTAGGCTAGATAGGGTGAGAAATGAGGAGGTGAGGAGGAGAACAGGGGTGGAAAGGGAGTTGGGGGATAGGGTTGATGAAAAAGAATTAGGATGGTTTGGACACATGGAAAGAATGAATGAAGAAAGATTAGTAAAAGAAGTGTGGAAGGCAGAGGTGGAAGGAGTGAATATGAGGGGGCGTTCTAGGATGTGATAGGTGTATGGGGTAAAAGGGGAATTACATGTCTGTTGAGGATGGACGGGAGAGGACAGAAGATAGGGGTGAATGGAGAAGGGTTGTGTATGGATGATTCTGTGATGAATGAGCGGGTGGGAGATGGGGGGGGGGGGTGAGGGAGTATGTATGAGAAATTAATTGACGCAGCCCGAAGGGATTTCTCCCCGTCTTCTCCTTTTGTACATGAGGGGACGGAGAGGGGGGGTTACCGAAATTAATGAAGCGGCCTTCCTGTGGATGTGCTGTGTCTTGCGACACTGCTTCGGACCCAGGGCAGTGGACAGGATGCAGAGATGACCCGTCATCTAGGTGCCAAAATGCGATGGAAGGAAGAGGGTGGAGGGGAGTGGAGTATGTAGGGGATGTAATGGGTGGGAGTGGTTTCTATGCTTTTTTCTTTCTGGCTACTTCACGTGTAAAGTGGAAAAAGCCTTTGGTATATGTATGTATGTATATATATATATATATATATATATATATATATATATATATATATATACATATACAAATAAATCAATCAATCAATCAATCAAATCAGCCGTTCTGAGTCCACTGCTGAACAAAGGCCTCCTTCATAGCATTCCATGATTCACACGACCGCGCCAACCTCTGTCACATCACTCCTGCAAACTTTTCAATCTCGTTTCTTCACCTTCTATCTGGTCTCCCTCTTCCACGCTTCCTATCTCGCGGCATCCATGCAATAACACACCTGGTCCATCGCTCATCAGTCGTTCACACTAGCTTACCTGGCCAATTCCACTTCCTCTCTTTCACCGCCTCCACAGTATCTTTCACTCTACTCTGCTCTCTCACCCAACATGCTCTCTTTCGGTCTTTCAATGTTATTCCCATCATTGATCTCTCCATTCTCCTCTGTGCCGTCCTTAGCTTTGTTTCCATCGCTTTCGTCAGTTTCCAAGTTTCACTCCCGTAGATTATTGCTGACAGAATGCATTGATTGTAAACTTTACGTTTCAAACATAAAGGCAGAGAGCCTCTCAGCCCTTTATTATACTTACCAAACACTTTCTAACCAATTGTAATACATATTCTTATTTCATTATCATGATCTTTTGTTACTTTCACCATCTGGCCTAAATAATCATACTCTTCAAATTCTTCAAGACTATAGTCATCGTTCATAATCTCTTTACTTTGATCTTTCGTGTTGGACATTACTTTGATTTTTGTCTAATTAATTTTTAAACCTACTTTGAGACTTTCCATGTTTAGATCACTCAGCATATTTTGCAAGTCTTCCGGTTTTTCTGAAATAAGAATTATGTCATCCGCAAATCTTAGGTGGTTCAAATAGTCGCCATTAATCTTCAAACCTTTTTCATCCCAACTCAACCTTATGAAAATCTCTTCCAAGCAAGCTATAAATGATTTGTGTGATATTGTATCGCCTTACCGTACTCCTTTCTCGATTTTGCTCTTTTCTGTATCTTTATGTAGTCGAATTACAGCGGTACCTTTCGCATAAATGTTTTCTAAAACTCTTACGATCTGTTCGTTTGTACCCTGACTGCGTAGCGAGTTTAGTATTGCTATTTGTTCTACCGAGTCAAAGGCTTTCTTGTAATCTACAAAAGCTAAACGCAGAGGTATCTTGTATTTTGTCGTTTTCTCGATTAGTTGGTTCATCGCCTGCAAATGGTCTAGAGTCGAGTATCCGCTCCTAAAGCCTGCCTGTTCTCTCAGTTGGTTTCCATCTAAAACTTGACTTAGTCTGTTTGTAAGGATCTCGGAGAATACTTTTTATATATTTGATAGCAAGCTAATCGGTTGATAGTTACTAAGGTCCTTCTGGTCTCCTTTTTTATGAAGCAAAATCACTATACTCGTAGCATTGCACCACGATGCAGGAACGCTTTCCTGACGTAAGCGCCTATCCGAAAGTTGACACCTTGACGTGGTGGATAGGCTTGAGAATCTTAATGATTACAAAAGCTATGTCGATAGAGAGAAAATCCCTGCAGGGTCACCCATAAGAAATATCAGACAAAGAGCAGCTCACACAAACAGTCGCAGGACCCAATGCTAACTGGCACGTCCCTGATGGCAAACAGGGAAATTCATGATAGATATATGGGATACCGTCATAATGGCGGCGTGAACCATTGGGCACCCTATAGATATCTGGGGTTTTGCCTTTGGACCCACCACAGACGCCATCTCGACAGGAAAACTTTCTTAAGTAATGATGAAAATGTCATAAAGGAGATGGACCTCCAACGCCTGACCATCTTGGAAACTGTACTAATAAAGGATTTACAACCTGCAATTAATATACAAATTAATGATTTGTCTTTCCTTCCTAGCATTAGACCCATCCGTAGGAGGAGACACTACCCTTAGGAAGTGGGCAAAGACCCCAAGTACAGAGACCACCCACATATAGGCACCCCACGGAGGCTCAGAACACACCCAAGCACCCACGCCTAAAATAAAAAACATGCTTAAGACGATTAGTTAGGTTGAGGAACCAACAAAAAGGCGCCAGTTAAACTGAGGAAAGCCAAGTGTGACCTCTCCAAGAATAGTCTTACTTCTTAAATATACAGACATTCTCGTTTACAAATGTACATTCCAACTGAAGATAAAGAACAATGTGCGAATCCTCTTAGCTTATTCTACTGTGTTTTGTTTTTGTTTTACTTTCTGTATTGTGTGTTAACTTTGTCAATATGAGTTTCCAATGTCTATTAGATTTTTCTTTCTTCTCCTATTCATCCCATAGAAATCTACTTTCCGAAACCTTGAAAGATTACGATAAAAAAATAATTTACTTGCTATTGAATTCAACAGAATCTCTTTTATATATATATATATATATATGTATATATATATATATATATACATATATATATATATTGCTATAGTTGGGCAGCAGATCCTCTTTAAGGCAAATGTCATTAAAATTTGCAGCCGCTTCTGCGTTCACGAGTTTTTTGCTGACATTCTCAACTTTTCTAATGCTGGCGCGCTGAGTCGTGCTAAGTTCTTAATTACCTGACAAATACATTGGAGGTATAAGTACTTATACCTCCAATGCTATTTGGTCAGGTAATTAAAGAACTTAGCACGACTCAGCGCGCCAGCATTAGAAAAGTTGAGAATGTCAGTAAAAAACTCGTGAACGCAGAAGCTGCTGCAAATTTTAATGATATATACATATATACATATATATATATGTATATTATATATATACATATATATATATATATATATATATATATATATATATATATATATATATAGAAAAACTAATAATATCGCATCATATGTCAACTTTTACTCGGCTCAACATCAGAAGACAAAACTTTTCATCTTTAGTTCTATGTTCCTTAGAGCTTATAGGATATGTAGCCTGGAATTTTTGGATGATGAGCTGAGGAAGATATGTAGCATAGCTTCTGAATTAAAATATCCAAAGCACTTAGTAAACACTTCTCATAAAATGGCTTACAAAACTTTCCATAACACCTCACACGTAAGAAAAGTATTTGACAAAAAGAACCTTTTGGTTCTTCCTTACAGTGAGAAATTAATTGGTCTGCCTAATATTCTCAAACAATTCAACATCAACTTGGTTTTCAAAAATAATACTATAAAGAGTAAGCTCATTAAAAATTCACCTGAAGCAAACGAGGGTTGTGTTTACTCTATTCCATGCCTTAATTGTAACAAATTTTATATCGGCCAAACTGGTAAAGACTTAAAAACTAGGATAAATCAGCACAAATATAGTGTAAGGAGTGGGCAAAGTTCCAGTGGCCTTTTTGTCCATGTAAGAGACCACAATCATCCTATTGACTGGGATAATTCGAATGTAATAATTTCTTGTAGATCCTTATTAGAAAGAAACATCATCGAATCCAGTCATATTAAACAAACCTTTGACAATAATATAAATTTAAGTTTAGGATTATTTAAACTTGATGATTTTGTTATTGATAAAATTGTAAGAACTTCTCCAAGTGCTACTAAGCGCGGGTGACGTAACGTCATGGACCAAACGTCCGTATATGTAAACATCGGCTCTACCTGATTGTGAAGCATCTTGTGTGTACTTCCCATGTTCCTAGCTTGTCTTTTACTTTATGTATATATATCCACCTTTGTCTCTGTAACTGTGTATTCCTTGATAATGTCTTAAATAGACGAAAACGTTCGGACTAAGCTTCTTATTTCCCAGTGGTTTTTTCTGCATATAAATATATATATATATATATATATATATATATATATATATATATATATACTCGTATATATATATATATATGTGTGTGTGTGTGTGTGTGTGTGTGTGTGTGTGTGTGTGTGTGTGTGTGTGTGTGTGTGTGTGTGTGTGTGTGTGAGAAAAGAAAGACGCAATGGTTTCAATATGAACAAATATGTCTTAAATGAACATAACCTGTTATTTGCGACATACCAGTGAGCTGACAGATGCAAGCCTTGCCACAGAGTCCTTCAAGAGTGTTCTCTGTCGCTTCTTCCGGATCCACGCACTTTCCTCCAGCTTTCCTGCATTTGTTCTTGTTTTTGCACGTTTTCTGTTTCGGCTGGGGACCATCACCTTTGCGCTTGTCTCCTTTCCTCCTCCTCTGAGAGCTACTGACTCTGTCTCCTGCGGTCTTCTTCCCGTTTTTCATTATGCGTTTTGGGGCACCTTTTCTTTCCTTGCGACCACGATTCTTCTTAGCATCCTTTCCTTTTTCTTTTGTGCCTTCACTCATCTTGTCCTTCAGCCTTCTTCTCGTGGCATCTGAGACAATAGTAGTAGCGTTAATGAAGGATAAAGGATATATACAACATATGTATACAAATATATATATATATATATATATATATATATATATATATATATATATATATGTATGTATATATTTATATGTATATATTTATATATATGCATATATATATGTATGTATGCATGTATATATATGTATACACATGTACATATATATATGTATGTATATACGTATATATATATATATATATATATGTATGTATGTATGTATGTATATAGATGTTTGTATAGGTATATACAGGGTGGGTTCCAGAAACCAAGGTGGATAAGCCAACTTCTCAAGTTGACATTTGATCCCCTCAATCTCATGGTCCAGAAATTGAGGACTGCAAATCCTGAAAGCCCTCAAGAAAAGGCCAGAGGCAATACTTTTCTTAACACTTTTTTAGCAATCACCCTGACAATGTTAAGAAAAGTGTTGCCTCTGGCCTTTTCTTGAGGGCTTTCAGGATTTGCAGTCCTCAATTTCTGGACCATGAGATTGAGGGGATCAAATGTCAACTTGAGAAGTTGGCTTATCCACCTTGGTTTCTGGACCAAGCTCTCAGTAAGGCTAGGGCCAACCATTTTAAAACTTCCGTCCCCTCAAGTTTTCACCGCTCCTTTAAGGACATTTTAAAAATTCCATTCAATAATACCATCAGTTCTTCTACTAAGTTGTTTCCTCATGAACGTCTCACTATTGCCTATCACTATCCTAACACCGTGCGTAAGCAAATTGTGAACGTTCAACAAAAACCGAAGGAAGTTGAGTCACCTGGTGTTTATTGTTTGGCCTGCAAAGTTTGTGATTTGGTTTACTTGGGTCAAACCGGGAGAGACTTGAACACTAGATTGGCAGAACATAAAAGGTCAATTAGGTATGGGCAAGAAAATTCGGCTGTATTTCTTCATGTCAAAAATAAGAATCATTCTTTCGACTGGGGTAAGGCCAGATTAGTGTTCAAGTCCCACTGCGGTTTCAGGAGGAAAATAGTCGAATCAGCATTAATTGAGGAATGCCCTAATATTAATATTTCTAAAGGGCAGTGGACACCTGACATCATTTCACGCGCAGCAGTTAATAAGCTGGTACGTACCTTACAACCCCTCCTCTCCTCACCCCCTCCCTCCTCCACCACCCCAGTTTGCCCCGCGCCTGAGTGAGGTCATCTCTCCACATCTCTTCTTCTCTGTAGCTTATAAGTCCCCTCTGTACTCTGCTCTATGTACTTTCCTGAAGAGGGCTACAGTTGATAGCCGAAATATAGGATTCTTCTTTATTCGAAGTTTATTTTCTCCGACTGTGGGTTCCTGTGTGTCATATATATATATATATATATACACACATACATATATAAATATATATATATACATATATATAAATATATATAGATATACATATACATATATATATATATATATATATATATACTATAATAAAGTAGTAGCCTCTATCTGTCTGATTGTTTGTTTGTTTGTTTGTTTATTCGGGTTTTTTTTTCTTTGTTTGTTGGTTTGATCACGAACTCCTCCTAGGGTTTTGCAGATAGACCCCCATAACCATATATATTCTGATACCCTATCCCTCCAGGTATTGGACAACTATATTTCATTAAAAAAACATTTTGGTTAAGGTCAAGGGTTAAATTTAGGTGGGTTATGGTTAGGTGGGTGATTATTCATGAACTACTCCAATGTTTTTGCAGATAGACCCCTACAACCATATATATTCTGAAACCTTATAACCCAAGGTACTTGGAAAACTATCTTTCATTTGTCTGCCTGCCTGTTTGTTTGTTTTTTTGTTCAGGAACTCCTCCTAGGGTTTTGCTAATAGACCCCGACAACCATATATGTTCTGATACCCCATCACTCCAGGTACTTGGATAACTATATTTCATTTTCATCAGAATATATAATTTTATTAGGGTTAAGGGCTAAAGTTAGGTGGGAAATGGTTCGGTTAGAAATTATTCACGAACTCCTAGGTTTTTGCAGATAGACCCATATAAACATATATATTCTGAAAACTTATAACCCAAGGTACTTGGATTACTATCTTTCATTTGTCTGTCAATTTGTTTGTTTGTTTGTTTGTTTGTTTGTATGGTCACGAACTCCTCCTAGGGTTTTGCAGATAGACCCCCATAACCGTATATATTCTGATACCCTATCACTCCAGGTACTTGGAAAAATAAGTTTCACTTAAAAAATATATTTTGCTTAGGATTAAGGGTTAAAGTAAGGTGGGTTATGGTTAGTTTAGGGATGATTCACGAACTTAAAGCAACGTGCGGGTAATATGGCTAATATATATATATATATATACATATATATATATATATATACATATATATATACATATCAATGTGTATATATATGTATATATATACATGTATATATACATATATATATATATACATATATATATATAAATATATATATATATATATATATATATACATATATATATATATATATATATATGTATATATATATATGATGAAGGAGAAAAAGAAGGCATGGGCCTAGTTCCGAGTTTTTGAGTTTATTCCTGACTAGTTTTTATGCTACTTCATTCCACTGAAGAAGAATGGAGCTAAACTCGGTCAGTAATAAAATTAACAACTCGAAACTAGACCCATGGCTTCTTTTTCCACCTTCATGAACTTGTCACAATCTCCCAGCATATATATATATATATATATATATATATATATGTGTGTGTGTGTGTGTGTGTGTATTTACCTAGTTGTATTTACCTAGTTGTATTCTACGGGAAGGGGAGCTATGCTCGTGGTGTCCCGCTTTTATATCTCGTTTTATCTAAACTATTTTTAAATTCATGTATTGTTTTTGCACACACCACTTTCTCCTCTAACTTTTTCAGGTCTCTTCTATAGCTGGTTTTTTTATTTTCTTTCCATGTCCTCTTGTATTTCTGTCATCTCATTTTATCAGATTCTCTCTCTATCAGTAATTTCTATGCCTTTCATGATTCTGTAAATAGCTATCAAATCTCCTCTCTCTCTTCTTTACTCTAGTGTCTGTAGTTCAA
Source organism: Oratosquilla oratoria (assembly GCF_046742065.1). NCBI lineage: Eukaryota > Metazoa > Arthropoda > Malacostraca > Stomatopoda > Squillidae > Oratosquilla > Oratosquilla oratoria. The sequence continues at coordinate 18,438,872 of NC_134814.1, forward strand.
GTTTTGTTAGTCTCGCTTCATATGATATTTTTGAGAGTGTAGGTGCCAATTTTGTAATTGCTCTTTGTATTCTTTCAAGTTTTTTTATACATTTTTTTGTACTTGGTGACCATATCGTTGCTGCATATTCCAATCTTGGTCTTATCAGGGTGATTATAATTTTCTTCACCATTTCTTCATCCAGGTATGTAAATGCAACTTTGATTGTTCTTATTAAATTATAGGTTTCTCCAAAAATCTTATTTATATGTTTCTCAGGTGACATATTATTCATAACAATGACTCCCAGGTCTTTTTCATTTTCTACTTTTTTTATTCCTTCTTCTCCCAATTTATATGAACCTGTTATTCTGTTTTTACTTTTTCCAAATTCCATTAAACTACACTTCTTTGTATTGAACTCCATCTCCCACTTCCTACTCCATTCCTGTACTTTATTTAGATCTCTCTGTAGTGATTCACAATCTTCTTCCGTGTTCACTTTTTTCAATAGTTTTGCATCATCTGCAAAGAAGCTCATATAGCTTTCAATTCCTTCATCCATATCATTAATATATATAGCAAACATTATTGGGGCCAGAACTGTTCCTTGTGGAACACCGCTTATTACTTCATCCCATTTTGAGTGTTGGTCTCTTATCACTACTCTCATTTTTCTTTCTTGCAAAAAGTCTTCCATCCAATTTAGCAGTTTGCCCTGTATTCCTCCTTCAGTTTCTAATTTCTTAAGCAACTTCTTATGTGGTACTTTGTCAAAAGCTTTTTTTAGGTCTAGAAATGCACAATCAGCCCATCCATCTCTTTCTTGTATTATATCTATTAGCCTTGAATAGAAACATATTAGATTGGTGACGCATGATCGTCCTTGTCTGAATCCAAATTGCCTTGGATTTAGCACGTTGTTTTTTTCTAAATATTTTACCCATCTACTTTTGACAATTCTTTCACAAATTTTTGCTATTGTACTTGTTAGAGAGACTGGCCTATAGTTGTTAGGGTCTTCTTTATTTCCCCCTTTATATATAGGTATTATATTTGCTTTTTTCCAATCTTCTGGAACTTTACCTTCTTTCAAGGAACTGTTTATTATGCTATGTATTTTGTCTGCCAGTTCATTCCTGCATTCTTTCAGAATCCAGTTTGCTATTTCATCTGGTCCATGCGATTTTCTGACATCAAGATTACTCAAGTGGTTCAATATTTCATTCTTTGTTACTTCTATTTCTTTCATAGGGGGACTTTCTCTTTCCATTCAATCTCTTCAGGTTGTATGTTCTCCCTTGTAAACACAGATTTAAAATGTTTGTTCATAATTTCTGCCATTTCAATTTCCTCTGTGTATTCAACTCCTCCTTGTCTTAATTTCTCCCAAATCTTGTTTGCTTTTCAGTTTGTTGTTTACAAATCTGTAGAATAGGTTTGATTGATCTTTACATTTTTCTATGACATCTTTTTCATATTTTCTCTTTTCCTCTCTGCACGCTTGTACATATTCATTTCTATAACAAGTATATATTTTCTATTTTTCTGGTCTTTTGTTTTTCTTCCATTTGGCCCAGGCTTTGTCTCTTTTGTCTTTTATCTCCCTACAACTTTTATTGTACCAGCACTTTACATATTCTTTTTCTTGTTTTTGTCTTGGGACATACTTTTCTACTCCTTTTTTTATAGATTTTTGTCAAAATATTCCATTTCTCTTCTACTGTTGTATCTTCTTTGTGTATTCTTTCCCAGTTTTCATTTTGGAAGAATTCTCTTATTTTATCAAAATTTGCTTTTTCATACATCAATCTTCCTTTTCTATATTGTTCATTTCGTTTCATGTATTTTTTCTCATTTAGTTCTAGTTCTATCAATATGTGGTCACTTTTGCTTATTGGTGCCTGGTATTCTATCTTTTCCACTATTTCAGGTTCTGATGTGATTATTAGGTCTAGTCTCGATGGTTCTTCTTCATTTCTATACCTAGTGTTCTCTTGGATCCATTGTGTCATTGTGTGGTCAGTAATCATCTCAAGTAGAACACTTCCCCATGAGTCTTCTCCACCCTTTACGGTCATCTCTTCCCAGCATATTTCTTTGCAATTATAGTCGCCCATCATAACTATTCTTCCTCCATCTTCCATTATCTTGTTTAGTGTTATTCTTGTGTCTTCTAACATGCTTTTATGTTCATTCTCTTCCCACGAGGCTGTTTTTGGAGGCACGTAGTTTATTACAAACTTTCTGCTCTTCTTATCTCTATCTTCTACTTCTATCATGATCATCTACTCTATTGTTCCCATACGTGACACTCTTCACTCTTATATCCTTCTTAGTCAGGAACATAACTCCACCCCCTTGTTTTTTCTCTCTGTTTCTAATCCAATAATTATATGCATTGTGTCCTATGCTGTTGGGTGGTAGTGGACCTTTTAATTTTGTCTCAACAATTCCCATTATGTTCGGATCTTTTTCTTTCAGATATTTGTTCAGTTCATTCAGTCCTGTTATTAATCCATCTATATTTGTGTAGGATACTTTTAACTTTCTGTTATTTCCATTGTATTCGCTGTTTCTTTTGTGTTTCTCTCTGTTATTTTCCATTTCTTCAAATTCATATTCACTACTCTCCAGTAGAATTCTTGTTTTTCTGTCTCCGTTCTGGTCTCGTTTTTTTCTTAGCTTCATGTCTATTCCTTATTTCCTCCTCTCTTTCCTCTTTATTCATTTCCCTTTTTATCCATACCTTTTTATATTGTTCACTTGTTGTTAGTTCCCCTGTTTTGGACAAGATATTCTCTGCCGTTGTTTGTGACCTGAATTTAATCTTAATTTGTCTGGTCTTGTCTGTACTATATTTCCCGAGTCTGAATTTCTCTTCGATTTGTTTCATTATTTCTGGCTCATCTTCCTGAACTAATTCTAGTAAATTTCTTACTTTTTCATTTTCCTCTTTGATTCTTGTGGTTCTATCTGGGTTATGTTTCTCTTCCATTCCTAATATAATTATACATTTCTTTTTGTCTGCTAAGTCTCTTACAATATTCTCCTTCTGTCTCATCACTTTGATAACTGAGTCTTCAGTTTGTTCTTTCATTTGCTGTTTAATTATATCAGAAAATGCAACTTTACTATTTTCTTGTATCTTCCTCCACCCCTCTGCCTCTTTTGCTATTGTTTCTTTATTGTCTCTATTGTTCTTTTTTAATTCTTCATTCTCCACTTTTACTTCTCTTAACTGTCTTTTTAGGTCTTCTATTTCATCAGTTAAGTTTTTGTTCGCCTTCTCTAGTTCTTCCAATTTTTCAAACCTCTCGGCAATTTTT
>NC_134814.1:18444679-18449679 GCF_046742065.1 Oratosquilla oratoria
GTGTGTATGCGTGCGTGTGTGTGTGTGTGTGTATGTGTGTGTGTGCGTATATGCATTTTTGTATGCGTGCTTGTGCGCGCAATTAGAAGAGTGCACTAAATGATGGTCTGGCTTCGAAAATAAACAGACTATACCTCCGAAGCCGTGGCCATGATGTATGGGAGCAACAGAACCAAGGTTCGGGCTACCCCGAACCATGACTTACCTTTCTTCGAGCCTGAGTTCCGAACGACGCAGCAGGGACACCGATCAGACTTGGGCACGTCGTCGGCACACACGGCCTCCGAGCGCGACCCTTTGGCCGCACAGATGCCTCCCAAGGCCTTACAAGCTCTGACTGCCTGAACTGCATCTTTCTCGGAGCCTCCCACGCGTTTACCTCCCTGAGTAAGGAAAGGATTGTGTTCAATGCAAAGGTGTTGACTGCATATGGAATTGCATATATTAATAAAAAATGAAATAAAATTATATAAGTAGAGTATTTTGTTTCCTTTGCTGTTACTGTCTCTTTTTTCTGTATATACGTTTTTCTTAATACATACATACACACAATATATAATATATATATATATATATATATATATATATATATATATATGTATATATATAATATATCTATATATATGTTTGTGCGCAATATATATACATATATATATATATATACATATATATATATTTATATACATACTGTACATGTATATATATATATATATATATATATATTGATAGATAGATAGATAAGTAGATAGATAGATAGATAAATAGATAGGTAGATAGATAGACAGAGGGTTCGATAGATAGATTGGTAGGTAGATTGATAGATATGAGATATCGCTGTTTCATAGCATTGGGAAAAATTCTTTAACGAAAGATGTCAAATTGTGTAAACTATAGTCTGTGCAGGAAAACACTAGGATGAAAGTTTCAAATAAAAATACTATTACCAGAATTGACCTAATCATCCACAAAATATTCTGTAATATCTCACCTGCTCACTAGAAAAAAAAAATCGGATTAATATGACCTAAAGAAAGAAAATAATTTGTAGTTCATCTTATATTTACTTTTCACATCGTGAAAAACAAAAATGCACTGAAATCTTTGTGTCATCGAAAAATATTTTAAATGACAGTCGTGATCGATAGAACCTTTCGGCGCATATCGTACTGTATAACATATACCTTCCCCAACTAGGGCGAACAACAAAATGGGTAGTTTTAAAGAAGAAAAAATGGCCACATATATAAAATAAACGCCATTCGACTCGTCTTGACATACAACTATTGAATATATATTTATCTCGATTCGACCCGTGTATAGTTTGTTTTTTCTAGCGAATGTGTTTTCCCTTACAAAAATTTCTGTCGAAAATGAGATGGTTGGCCCAAAAGCTGTATATGAATGATTACAATATTTCTTTAAATCCTATAATCGACATAAAAACATCTGAATAACGCTTATCCTTATGCATGAGTTTGCATAAAAGAAAACTGTTATGCTAATATAGAAGATGTTCAAATAGTAGATAGAGCTACTGTCATAACGTCGTGTAAAGGTCAGCCTTAAGTCACAGTATTTTATCTGAATACTTTTGTTTTCAAATGAAGGTGACAGTCGACTGACGAATTATCATAAATGAAAGCAATGTTACTTTCCGTTCTCAATTGCTTTATTAGTGGATGAGAGCAAAGGTTTTACTTTCCTCGCTAAACATGTGCCAACCATTTCAGTCAGCTTCCGCAGTGAGTTTAAAAAATGCAGTTTTGTCAAACGATGATATACAAATAAACAAAAATTGCATGTGAATATGGTCAAGTAAGACAAGAGTATCGTCACCACAATGCAAATAATACGCCAACTTGAGCCAATATTCCTGCTTCCAGAGGAGGATCCGCCACAGCCAGACGCCATGTTGGAGCGACCAAAACCATTATACACAAGTCAGTCGACACGCCATTATCGTGACGTCATGTCGCTCGTTTGGAGATGTGATGGTGTGAGCTGAGCTGTACTTTACAAGAGAGAGTCGAATTTGTCAACGTGAAATCAGTTTCGCTCGTGAACTATCAGTGAATTAGATCCTGTATAACAACTATGTTAGACTGTTGTTAGATATTCTGGTACCAGAATGCCAAAAAGAAAATAAGAATACCAGAAATTAGTTATTTCCTGTTCCCAAAGAAGAAAAACTCGACAGAGATTCTTACTGCATGTCCGAGTTGTCGTCGTCGCAATGCGGAGCTTACAGTAATATGGATTAAACTAAATAAAACGTATAACAGGTACTTGCACCTACAAAGAAAATCCTCATTAAGTATATTATGAAGATATCCTATACTAATTAGAGAGAAATCTGGAAAAGTTTGGGGCCTCCTACAGTAAGTGGGCTGCTTTGACAGATTCGTTATATTGGTCAATGTATTGAATTCTCGCAGTTCCTAATAAATGTATTTTTGAACATTTCTCTTGCCTTTAATTCCTGAAATTGTCATTTTAGTTCAATAAGGAGAGATAACGAGATCGGCTGAGATAAGATAGATAAAGAATTAATAGCTATGTTAGGGAACTTTGTGCAGACCAAGTAAGAAAAGACGAGGGGAGGAAACCGCGGGACTTCGATCCATATAAGCAAGTTTATTTTTTTTTTTCTTTTTTTTTGGGGGGGGGGCTGGTGCTATAGTCTTATTCAGTATAGAGAAACGTCTCTCATGAAAACTATATTAGCTAACCCTGTAAAGAATTAAATTTCTCTTAACGATTTTGTTTTGGTCGACTAGAGACGATCTTAGTCACCTTGGAAAAACTCCTCTGTACTGCCGTGGATAAACAGCTTGAGGAGAAAGCGTTCAAAGACAGAAATCGGCAAAACGAGAAATAAGGTGTACACTCCATCATGCCGGAAAGAAGAGAAGAATTTTTAATATCTGCAGTGTCTTGATGTCCTTCGTCCGACAAAAGTCAAGTCGTAGGTGGGTGGGAAGATGTCTCCAACAAGAATTTGCGAGGTTCTCCGTGAACACAGATCTCTCCAGGAAGAATTTGGGCTGTTGTCTGTGCTGTATCAGTGTGGGATTGTTTCTATGTCACTGGCTGAAAGTTGTAGGGGAAGGAAATGTTGTGTACTACGTAATAAGAGGGTATAGCACTGTGGAAGGTTGTGCCCAAGAGTCCAACAATTCCGAAAAGCAGGAGTCAATAACTTCAGAGATTACATACACGATCTGAGGCTGCGAGAGCCACGAGGGACACGAGGACGAGGAGGAAGATCTTCATGACGTCACAGGGATGACACGTGGCAAAAGATCTCGTTCAGTGTCAACCGAAAAAGTGGCAGGTTCGAAATTGACGCCAGACGAGATCCACCCTACACCGGTTGTACGCTTCTGCTGGAGTGCCAAGCGAACAAAGGATGCCAGCCAATAGACCAATACTGTATATATAGGAGAGCGACCCAGGTGCTCACTGGGTACCGAAAGACCAGATGTAAATGTTTAAGTGGGCGTATCTTTGTGATTTACTGAAATAATATTAGCATTATTTTCTTTTGTGCTGTCGCAAGGGGGCCGAGGAGACAAAGGAGAGGACAACTGGAAATTGGCGCTGTCCCTTACAAATGAATAAATAGAACAATGACCGATACAAAGCGTGAAAAGTAGGGTTGTGTACAGTGTATTGTTTATTCTCTCCATAACAATGATGTTACATGCGATAGGCTGGTAGGCTTATAACGATATAGAGGGTTATGAAAATAATACGAGACAAGCAGGTGGGAAAGTCTTTACGTGTGGAGCATCAATTGATTCATATCAGCCATTGTGAACCAAAAACAATACTGGTATGGTCACACACACACATAAAGAAACACTTGTACATAAGCTCTCTCTCTCTCTCTCTCTCTCTCTCTCTCTCTCTCTCTCTCTCTCTCTCTCTCTCTCTCTATTTCTTTCTCTCTCTATTTCTCTCTCTCTCTCTTTTTCTCTCTATTTCTCTCTCTCTCTCTCTATCTATCTATCTATCTATCTATCTATATCTATCTATCTATCTATTTATCTCTCTCTTTCCTTCGCGGATGCATAGACCCATTCAGTCATGCACAAGCACACACATACACGCACACACACGCGCGATCTTACAAATAAGGTGAAAGAACCAAAAGAAGAGTTATATGTGCAACATATTAGACATGAATACAGTAAATGTAGATTAAGAATAACTGAAGGAAAAGTATCCTACAAAAGATATGTTCTAATGTCGAGGGTCTGATTTTAAAACTTAGTGAGCAGAAAGACCAGACTGAAACTCAATGGCAAAATACTGTGTATGTCAGAGACGAAGTTGGATAAGTATGTACAAAAAGGTTTACTATCAACGGATACATCACACAGAGAAAAGACAAAGGGGGTATGAAAAAGTGTATTAATACTAAAAAAAACTTACGTTGTAACAACAATAGTAACAGAGAGAACTTGAGGAATAATGATAATGATGATTATGATGATAATGATGATAATGATGATAATGATAATAATGATAATAATGATAATAATGATAATAATGATAATAATGATAATAATGATAATAATGATAATAATGATAATAATGATAATAATGATAATAATGATAATAATGATAATAATGATAATAATGATAATAATGATAATAATGATAATAATGATAATGATGATAATGATAATAATGATAATAATGATAATATTGATAATAATGATAATAATGATAATAATGATGATAATGATAATAATGATAATGGTAATAATTGTAACAATGTTAGTAATTTATTGTTCATGACGACAAAACGTGCTGCTGCTTTAGTTCATAGGAGATCGTCCAATAGAAAATCGAACTTCTTTAGTTTGGGGTGAAAATGGCTGAGATTTTTTCGTAGTAATTGTCTTATCTCAGAAGATACCACCGAGGTTTCAAGTCATTTATGTTTATACTTTTTTATTATGATTTTTATTTTTTTTTATTTTTGAGGGGTA
>NC_134814.1:18454679-18459679 GCF_046742065.1 Oratosquilla oratoria
AAATAAAATTAAAGTCACATCGTAGACACCAATACTTGTGGCAAAGTCCCCCTCCCCTTCCTCTCTACCGCTCCCTCCCTCCCGCGACCGTTGGCTCTTCAGTGGTTAGACAATTGCTTCGATCTTTCGAAATGTACATTTGAACTGAGAACAGTGACGTCACACACATATCATCCATCACTACATGACAACTTAAACGACAACCGATAAATAAATGCATGAATAGATAATTAAATAACATCGGGCAACTAAAAAGTTACACAGCCAATAAAGAAATCATAAATCGGGTAAACTTAAATGTTGGTCGACTGCAACAAGTCTGACATCACAGATCAGACAAAAGGTTACAACTGCCGATCACGAGTCCAGCACGTGATCCAAGACCTGATATCATAATGAAATAACTCTTTTAATGATGGGCTGGTAATACGTACCTTTCAATTTAATTATTCTAAAAATCAAATAACCCTTAAAATTATTGTCTTCATAGTGTCGACATTTTTTTTTTTTTGTAAGAAAATAATTTCCTGGAGGGGATAACGTTGTTACATACATACAGAAATCCTCTACGTGAAAAAATAAACACATTAGATATATAAATAATTAAAAATAAAGTAAATAGCTTCATAATAACAATACGATAGACTAAGAAAACAAAAAACAATCAAACGACAGGGAAGTGGCAACAACGAGTCGACTGCAAAACGACGCGACGCCATGATGCCAATGTAGGGCATCGCTTGAACATTCCTCCGCAAGCAAAGTCCAAGAACAATGCAGTGTTTTGGGTCCGCAGGGAGGAGCAAAGATAAGAGGGTGGAGGGGAGTGGAGTATGTTAGAGATGGAATGGGTGGGAGTGGATTTTATGCCTTTGTTTTTGGGCTCCCTTAAAAAAAAAAAAAAAAAAAAAAAAAAAAATGGCATATGTATGTCAATCTAAATAGGATAATTGGAAATCAAGGATATAGACTAAGTCTGAATTATACAAATTCGAGGCAAGATAGAATAAAGGGGTGAGTAGCAGACGGACGGGACATCGCGAGCGTTGCTCCTCTTCCGTTGTACACTACAATTAGGTAAACTCACACGGCTTGATGGCGCAGTGGTACCATTCGTTACCGCTAATCCAGCTGTCCCAGTTCGATTCTCGCCCAGGGCTGAAATCATTTCAGCATAGCTGTACTGCGAGCCGGTACTCCAACTCTCATGAGCAAAGAGATTTGTGTGTGCGTTTATGTTCACAGCATTACCCATAGATCGGTCCATATACGAGTTTTGAGCTCTCTTCCGGGAGGGCAACAGTTGTCAATCACGAGTCCAACACGTGATCCTTTTGGATTACGAGTAAATATTCGTCTAGATACGCGTGTTACACGTTTTCGATTTTGCGCGCCGTAAAAGACTAGAAATGTATTCAAACCTACGCCATTTTTCAAATTGTACGCACACACGTTGCTGCAGTTTCGCCTCCCACGGACATGGTTTGTCGTCAAACTCTACGGGGAATCAACTCCAATATCCACTATTTGCGAGATAAAGTCATGCAACGGCCAAAGCAACGCGTAGATTAATGCCTCAACATATATATCTATGGGAGACCTATTCAGTCGCCTACTTAAACCTTTCTTATATATATATATATATATAAATATATATATATATATATATATATGTATATATATACATATAGATATATATATATATGTATATATATACATATACATATATATACATATATATACACATATATATGAATATATATATATATATATATATATATATACATATATATATATATATATATATATACTTATATAACTATCCCGCTTGTGTACATACTACCGAATGCGCTATCGTGGCGGGGGTGAGTCGAGTATATATATGAAAAAAATTCTCAATTTGTTTCCCTCTTGATAGCGCAGTACATTTGTCTCCGAATATGCTTTCATAGAGCTTCTTCTTAGTCTCGATCGTATATGCAGGGAATTAAAATGGAAAAAGTTAATGTCGGTAAGATGAATGTATACATATATATATGTATATATATATATATACAGTATATATATATATATTTATATATATATATATATATATATGTGTGTGTGTGTGTGTGTGTGTGTGTGTGTGTGTGTGTGTGTGTGTGATTCAACTTGGTTTTTGGATCACGTGTTGGACTTGTGATCGACAGCTATTTTCCTCCCGGAAGAGAGCTCAGAGCTCGTATGACCGATCTATGGGTAATACATTGACCTTACACGCACACACACTCCCAACTCACCGCCCACGTGGGTTGGAGTAACGACTCGAAGCGCAGCGATACTGAAATTATTTTCAGCCCTGGGCAGGATTCGAACCTGGACCGCCGTAGTGACTGTCTGGGACTCCATCAACCGCGCCATCGTGTCTTTGTGTGTGTATTCACCTTGGTCTTTGGATCACGTGTTGGACTCGTGTTCGACAGCTATTTCCCTCCCGGAAGAGAGCTCAGAGCTCGTATGGCCGATCTATGGGTAATGTGTGTATTTACCTAGTTGTATTTACCTAGTTGTATTTTACGGGAAGGGGAGCTATGCTCGTGGAGTCTCGTTTTCATATCTCATTTTATCTAAACTATTTTTAAATTCATGTATTGTTTTTGCACACACCACTTTCTCATCTAACTTGTTCCAACTGTTTATTACTCTGTGAGGAAAGCTGTTCTTTTTCAAGTCTCTTCTATAGCTGTCTTTTTTTATTTTCTTTCCGTGTCCTCTTGTATTTCTGTTATCCCATTTTATCAGATTCTCTCTATCAGTAATTTCCGTGTGTGTATTCACTTGGTCTTTGGATCACGTGTTGGACTCGTGATCGACAGCTATTTCCCTCCTGGAAGAGAGCTCAGAGCTCGTAGGTCCGATCTATGGGTAATGCTATGACCTTGCACACACACACACACACCCAACTCCCCGCCCACGAGAGTTGGAGTAACACCCCTCAGCGCTGCGATACTGATATATTTCAGCCCCGGGCGAGAGTCGAACCCGGACCTCCGTAGTGGCAGGCCAGAGCTCTAACCACAGCGCCATGAGAGGTGTGTGTGTGTGTGTGTGTGTGTGTGTGTGTGTGTGTGTGTGTGTGTGTGTGTGTGTGTGTGTGTGCGTGCGCGCACGCGCATGCAGTTAGAATTGCACTGAAAATTTCATCATAAAAATCCCCTCCAGCGGACGGAAAATTCCCTTATTATGACGACATGACTTCTCAATTACAGCCAAAGGAATTATACATTTAAATTTTTCCCCTGTTAATTAAAATCACTTGACACGAAATGTACAAAAACATCAATATCGAATGTGAATATCTTGAAAGCACGACTGAGATTTGGGTTCAGCCCAGGGCTGCTGCTGCCGTTTCGTACAATTTTGTACCAAAACGTACACAAATGGCGGCATGTGGCAAGTGCGCCAAGATCATTTTTCTGCACACTTAACGGGATGATGTTCTAACATTTAAAAACTCAAGCTGTTGTTGAAAAATCATATAACTAGTTATCAAATAATAAATGGTACATCAAAATATATGACTTTTATTGGTGATTATGTTCCTTATAAAATATTGTACCCCCAAAAGAGACGATTTTACGGTGTAGAAAAAAAAATTATACGCTAAAGTTTCAGCTTTCTTTTTGCCATAATAATAATAATATCAAAAAGAATTTTTATATTTTACTGAATATTTTAGGGCATGAGGGCAACGCTGGAACTTCAGACCTGCAAACTACATTTCCCGCCCAAACTGTCCTCTGAGAAATATAACTGATAATACTGGCCACCTGCCCGCCCGCGATTTTTTTTTTCCCACGAGACTTGCGGACCTCAAGATTAACTGGATTGCATACAGCCAATCAGAGCGCACCTGACTCTCAGACGTCTGCCAGACGAGCGATGTTGTCATAATACCCGCATTATAAAAAATAAAGTCACTGCTCTCTATTGCCGTTCTCTTTCACCCGTGAATTTTGATAACCATAGAAAATATGATTAAGCCAGTGTTTAGAGAGTATGGGGTTACGCAGGCACGACTACAACAAATATAATCAAGAAGCCGAATATATATCTGCATCCTCGCGTACTCACTTGCAATCCTCATGACGCCTACGTTCGTTCAGGACTTTTCGTACTTTAGTTGCTCGTGTCAAACGTATTTCTACAACACACATAGAAATGTATAAATAGCGTGATACATCGTGAGACTTGCACAAGGCATCCAGTGTCTGCAGAGGCCCAAGCTATTGGGGGGAGGGGGGGGGTACAAGGAATCTGGTGTCTGCAGAGTCCCAAGCTATTGTGGGGGGGGGGGAGGCTCCAAGGCATCCAGTTTCTGCAGAGGCCCAAGCTATTTGGAGGTGGGGGGTACAAGGCATCCATTGTCTGCAGAGGCCCAAGGGGGAGGGGGGCTCCAAGGCAACCAGTTTTTGCAGAGGCTCAAGCTATTTGGGGGGGGGGGGGTTACAAGGCATCCAGTGTCTGCAGAGGCCCAAGCTATTTGGGGGGGGGGGGTACAAGGCATCCAGTGTCTGCAGAGAGGCCCAAGGTATTGGGGTTACAAGGCATCCAGTTTCTGCAGAGGCCCAAGCTATTAGGGGGGGGGGGGGGCTCCAAGGCAACCAGTTTTTGCAGAGGCTCAAGCTATGGGGAGGGGGGGGGTACAAGGCATCCAGTGTCTGCAGAGGCCCAAGCTATTTGGGGGGGGGGTACAAGGCATCCAGTGTCTGCAGAGAGGCCCAAGGTATTGGGGGTACAAGGCATCCAGTGTCTGCAGAGGCCAAGCTATTTGGGGAAGGGATCCTTCTCAGCTAATTTTGACCAAACTCGTTTTGATTTTGAACAAACTTGTTTCAAAGACAGCAATACACAGTCAACCTCACCCAAGTCAAACCCGCATAAGATGAATTTCATCTAAGTTGAAGGAAATTCAGGCAGGTTTCATACTTTTTCTGTTGACATGGTTGAATTATCATGTA
>NC_134814.1:18464679-18469679 GCF_046742065.1 Oratosquilla oratoria
ACACACACACACACACACACACACACACACACACACACACACACACACACACACACAAAGAGAAGACTCGTGGTTCAGTGGTAGAGTTACCGGTTGCCACTACGTCTGTCTGGGTTCGAATTCCGCCCAGGGCCGAAACAATTACAGTATCACTGCGCTGCGGGGGGTTACTCAAACTCTCGTGGTGGGGGAATTGGTACGTGTGTATTCGTGTAAGGTCACAGCATTACACGAATTACATGTGTGTGTGTGTGTGTGTGTGTGTGTGTGTGTGTGTGTGTGTGTGTGTGTGTGTGTGTGTGTGTGTGTGTGTGTGTGAGTGTGTGTGTGTGTGTGAGTGTGTGTGTGTGTGTGTGCATGTGTGTGTGTGTGCGTGCGTGTATGTGGGGGTGATGTGATTCACCATGGTCTTTGATTACGTATTGCACTTGTGATCGACAGCAATATCCCTCTCAAAAGATGATGATGATGATGATGATGATGATGATGATGATGATGATGATGATGATGATGATGATGATGATGATGATGATGATGATGATGATGATGATGATGATGATGATGATGATGATGATGATGATGATGATGATGATGATGATGATGATGATGATGATGATGATGATGATGATGATGATGATGATGATGATGATGATGATGATGATGATGATGATGATGATGATGATGATGATGATGATGATGATGATGATGATGATGATATATGCAAGAGAGCTCAGACTCATATATGAGCGATCTATGGGTAATGATGTGATCTTACACACACACAGACACACACACCTACCAACTCCCCCGACCACGAGAGTTTGAGTGACTCCCCGCAGCGCAGCGATACTGAAATTATCCCTGGGCGGAATTCGAACCCGGACAGACGTAGTGGCAGCCGGAAACTCTACCACTTAACCACGAGACCTGTGTGTGTGCGTGCGCGCGTGTGTGTATGTGTTTATGTGTGTGTATATGTGTTTGTGTGTATGTGTTTATGTGTGTGTATGTGTTTATGTGTGTGTATGTGTTTATGTGTGTTTGTGTTTGTGTGTGTATGTTTGTGTGTGTGTGTGTGTGTGTCTAGTCACCATGGTCTATTTACACGATGTTATTTTTTTATCACGTGTTGAAGCCGTGATTGGCAGTTATTTCCATCCGGAAAGAGAGCTCAGCTCGTATGACCGATTGGGTAATGCTGTGACTTCACACGCACACACATACCCTACTCCCCGCCCACGAGAGTTGGAGTAACGACTCGAAGCGTAGGGACACTGAGATTATCTCAGCCGTGGGCAGGATTCGAACCCGGACCACCGTAGTGACAGCCGGAGTCTCTACCAATCGCTCCAATGAATGTGCGTGTATGTGTGTGTGTGTATGTGTGTGTGTGTGTGTGTGTGTGTGTGTGTGTGTGTGTGTGTGTGTGTGTGTGTGTGTGTGTGTGTGTGTGTGTGTGTGTGTGTGTGTGTGTGTGTGTGTGTGTGTGTGTGTGTGTGTGTATGTGTGTGTGTGTGTATGTGTGTGTGCGTTTGTGTGTGTGTGTATATGTGTTTCCTTTGTGTTTGTCTATGTGTGTATGTGTGTTTGTGTAAGTAATTGTGTGTGTGCGTGTGCACACGGGTAATTCATTATCCTCGAACATTTAGAAAGTGAAGGATCTTTTAATCAAGAAAAAAGACCTTAAATATAAACAGCGTAGTATACGAAATCCCGTGTGGTGGATGTGACAGAAAATACATCGGTGAAACTAGCAGAGGCTTAGACACCAGATTAAAAGAACACCGAGCAGATGTAAGACACCACAGGGTCAGTAGTGCAATAGTAAACCATGTCGACGAAAGAGGCCATCTACCGAAATGGGACCAGGCAAAAATTCTCATTGATAACATTACACGGCAAGAAAGATAAGAGGACTGGAGATTTAAAGGAATCGTCCATCAGAAAATCACGAAAAAAAATATATACGAAATTCTGAAAATATTTCATCCAAAAGTGTTGCTCATAAGCTATCTCGTGGCTGAGTATGGAAGCTGTATCTTGATTTTTACTATCAAAAAATATATATAATACAGTAAAAAAAAAAAAAAAAAAAAACCCTACTGTGGCTGGGTCGTGTGCGCTGCGTACTGCATATTACGTTTTCTGTTGTTACATATATTTGCTAACAAAAGAAGCTGTGTATTTTGCACAATATTTATGCTTTTGTATGATAAATAATTGCATACGATATGGCAACAGGGACCTGACTGCATACCGTACAGTATGAATCGTCCAACAGAAAATCACAAAAAAACAAACAAACGAAATTCTGAAAATATTTCCTCTAAAACAACCAGTGATGCCATAAAACAGCTTAGGATGGCAGATAAAGATCGTCTGTCGCCAAAGATGCATCGCGCCAAGAAAAGGAAAAGTGAACGCTTGGAACCTGAGCAATATAACCCTGGTGGATACTAACTGGATTCATCATATAAATCTGTAATTAATCAAAAGCTGTCAACAAAGAGTAGGGTGGCGCCTATGATACCCTTTTAACACCATAACATCCTAAATAATGAAAGGGGACCAGTAACCATGAACAAAAAATCTATGACGCTCATTCCTGAAAAACTCTATTTTTGCACATTGAACTTGATTCATATCCAAAACGCCTGCACTGATTTTCAACTGCAAATCCTTTTCGGATTCAGCATAATTGAGAGAACATTTGGAGGCAGATTTATGTCCTTCTGTCAAGGAGTAGTAGGATTTTTCATATATATGTGTATTTTTTGGGGGAAGGGCTTTTTTTGGGGGCTTTTTTCATTAGCTTACTTTGGATTTTTTTCTCATAACAGACTGATCAGAACATCATAATTCTGCCTCCGTTTCTTCATCTATCTTAGCCCATTATAAAGACAAAAAATAATCAATATCCAGTCAAAGGTCTATCCTCTGAATCAATGTCAAAATTTTCAAAAATTACCCCTCAAAAATAAAATAAAAATCACAATAAAAAAGTATAAGCATAAATGTCTTGAAACTTCGGTGGTATCTTCTCTGAGACAAGACAATTACTACGAAAAAATCTCAGCCATTTTCACCCCAAACTAAAGAAGTTCGATTTTCTATTGGACGATCTCCTATGAGCTAAAGCAGCAGCACGTTTTGTCGTCATGAACAATAAATTACTAACATTATTATAATTATTATCATTATCATTATTATCATTATTATCATTATTATCATTATTATCATTGCTATCATTATTATAATTATTATCATTATTATCATTATTATCATTATTATCATTGTTATCATTATTATCGTTATTATCGTTATCATCATTATCATCATAATCATCATAATCCTCATTATCATTATTCCTCAAGTTCTCTCTGTTACTATTGTTGCTACAACTAAGTTTTTTTTTTTGTCGTTTCAGTTACCTTTCTTTGACCTGTGGCTCTTCCTTGCTTAGTATTAATACGCTTTTTCATATCCCCTTTGTCTTTTCTCTGTGTGATGTATCCGTTGATAGTAAACCTTTTTGTACATACTTATCCAACTTCGTCTCTGACTTACACCGTATTTTGCCATTGAGTTTCAGTCTGGTCTTTCTGCTCACTAAGTTTTAAAATCAGACCCTCGACATTAGAACATATCTTTTGTAGGATATTTTTCCTTCAGTTATTCTTAATCTAGATTTACTGTATTCATGTCTAATATGTTGCACATATAACTCTTCTTTTGGTTCTTTCACCTTATTTGTAAGATCGCGCGTGTGTGTGCGTGTATGTGTGTGCTTACAAAGGATTACAAAGGATTACAAAGGCGGAGCATGCCGACAGGAGACCTTTTGATCCATATCTAGGTCGGATGCGAAAAAAAATCATAATAATAAAATAATAAATAAAAACTATGATAATGTAAATAACAAATAAAATACATAAATAAATGCATAGGTATAGTTAGATAATAATAAAACAGGTAAATAGTAAATAATAATAGATTGACATATAACTAATAATAAATGAAAATCAGACAAAAAATGATAACAAAACAAAAACAAATAATATAAGATAAATTAAAATCATTAGAGCATCTTACTTAGGTATTTATCTAAAGGATTCTTAAAGCTTCGAACTGAACTACATTGCACTACCTGTGGAGGAAGTTTATTCCATTCATTAACTACACGGTTGGCAAAGTTGTTTCTACCTACTTCCAAATTGAATCTATTTCCGGACAGTTTGAGACCATTGTTTCTTGTCTGATTCTCATTCAATGTGAAAATTTGGTCACTTTTGATGTTGTCAATTCCCTTTAGAATTTTAAAGACCTGTATCAAGTCACCTCTGAGTCTACGCTTTTTTAGGGAAAACAGATTCATATGATTTAGTCGATTTTCGTATGATTTATTTTTGATATTTGGAATCAGTTTTGTGGCTCGCCGTTGTACTTTTTCCAGTCTGTCAATGTCTTTAATGAGATTCGGTGACCATACGGAAACAGCATATTCCAAATGTGGACGAACTAACGATTTATATAGCTTGTTAATGAGTGATGGACTTTTGAAATCAAAAGATCGCGCAATCAGTCCTAGAATCTTATTTGCTTTCTCAGAGGCTGAAATACACTGCTTGGATAATTTGAGGTCGTTACTGATAATTACGCCGAGATCTTTTTGCATGTGCATGACTGAATGGGTCTATGCATCCGCGAAGGAAAGAGAAAGATAAATAGATAGATAGATAGATAGATATAGGTAGATAGATAGAGAGAGAGAGAAATAGAGAGAGAAAGAGAGAGAGAGAGAGAAATAGAGAGAGAAAGAAATAGAGAGAGAGAGAGAAAAAAAAAGAGAGAGAGAGAGAGAGAGAGAGAGAGAGAGAGAGAGAGAGAGAGAGAGAGCTTATGTACAAGTGTTTCTTTATGTGTGCGTGTGACCATACCAGTATTGTTTTTGGTTCACAATGGCTGATATAATGGTTGATGCTCCACACGTAAAGACTTTC
>NC_134814.1:18477179-18499679 GCF_046742065.1 Oratosquilla oratoria
GATTACAAGAAAGCCTTTGACTCGGTAGAACAAATAGCAATACTAAACTCGCTACGCAGTCAGGGTACAAACGAACAGATCGTAAGAGTTTTAGAAAACATTTATGCGAAAGGTACCGCTATAATTCGACTACATAAAGATACAGAAAAGAGCAAAATCGAGAAAGGAGTACGGTAAGGCGATACAATATCACACAAATCATTTATAGCTTGCTTGGAAGAGATTTTCAAAAGGTTGAGTTGGGATGAAAAAGGTTTGAAGATTAATGGCGACTATTTGAACCACCTAAGATTTGCGGATGACATAATTCTTATTTCAGAAAAACCGGAAGACTTGCAAAATATGCTGAGTGATCTAAACATGGAAAGTCTCAAAGTAGGTTTAAAAATTAATTAGACAAAAATCAAAGTAATGTTCAACACGAAAGATCAAAGTAAAGAGATTATGATCGGTGACGATAATCTTGAAGAAGTTGAAGAGTATGATTATTTAGGCCAGATGGTGAAAGTAACAAAAGATCATGATAATGAAATAAAAATACGTATTACAATTGGTTGGAAAGTGTTTGGTAAGTATAATAAAGGGCTGAGAGGCTCTCTGCCTTTATGTTTGAAACGTAAAGTTTACAATCAATGCATTCTGTCAGCAATAATCTACGGGAGTGAAACTTGGAAACTGACGAAAGCTATGGAAACAAAGCTAAGGACGGCACAGAGGAGAATGGAGAGATCAATGATGGGAATAACATTGAAAGACCGAAAGAGAGCATGTTGGGTGAGAGAGCAGAGTAGAGTGAAAGATATTGTGGAGGCGGTGAAAGAGAGGAAGTGGAATTGGCCAGGTAAGCTAGTGTGAACGACTGATGAGCGATGGACCAGGTGTGTTATTGCATGGATGCCGCGAGATAGGAAGCGTGGAAGAGGGAGACCAGATAGAAGGTGAAGAAACGAGATTGAAAAGTTTGCAGGAGTGATGTGACAGAGAATGGCGCGGTCGTGTGAATCATGGAATGCTATAAAGGAGGCCTTTGTTCAGCGGTGGACTCAGAACGGCTGATTTGATTGATTGATTGATTGATATATAAGTATATATATATATATATATATATATATATGTATATATATATACATATATATACATACATACATACATACATACATATACCAAAGGCTTTTTCCACTTTACACGTGAGGTAGCCATAAAGAAAAAAAAACTAAACATAGAAACCACTCCCACCCATTCCATCCCCTACATACTCCACTCCCCTCCACCCTCTTCCTTCCATCGCATTTTGGCACCTCCTAGATGACGGGTCATCTCTGCATCCTGTCCACTGCCCTGGGTGCGAAGCAGTGTCGCAAGACACAGCACATCCACAGGAAGGCCGCTTCATTAATTTCGGCGACTCCCCCTCTCCGTCCCCTCATGTACAAAAGGAGAAGACGGGGAGAAATCCCTTCGGGCTGCGTCAATTGATTTCTCATACATTCTCCCTCACCCCCCCCATCTCCCACCCGCTCATGCATCACAGAATCATCCATACACAACCCTTCTCCATTCACCCCAATCTTCTGTCCTCTCCCGTCCATCCTCAACAGACATGTAATGCCCCTTTTACCCCATACATCCATCACATCCTGGAGGGAGAATGTAGATTGAGAGTAAATGTCTTGGTGGATTAAAAAGTGTAATGACAAATAGACATTTGGGAATGGATGCTAAGATGAGGTTATATGAAGGAGTGATTGTGCCGACAGCACTGTACGGGTCAGAAACTAGTATATATATATATATATATATATATATATATATATATGTATATCTATATATATATATATATATATATATATATATATATATATATATATATGTGTGTGTGTGTGTGTGTATGTGTGTGTGTGTGTGTGTGTGTGTGTTATGTATATATATATATATATATATAAATATATATATATATATATATATATATATATATATATATATGTGTGTGTGTGTGTGTGTGTGTGTGTGTGTGAATATAGTCTATATATTTATGTATATATATGCATATATATATATATTTATATATACATAAATATATATATATACATACATGATTGATGTAATCACACCTATTTTACAGTCTATTAATTACCACAGCTAATCCAACCCTCAGCACTCACATTCAGTATACACTAAGCACACCATCTTATCAAACCGGATGAAGCGAACAAGGTAATGCTTAAATTATGTACCATTTTTTTCTCCCACCCTCTTTTTGCTCCTCATTGCTTCTTCCGTGTCCTTAGGGCACCACGTCAGTCTGTTACCTCTTCAGACGTGATTTCTGTTTCTTTTTTCTTTATCCAGCTTGCTATGGCAAAGAAAAGAAGAAATGTAAGCTGTATGATGGCATCTGCATAGATAGCACTTGTTCATCGAAGCAGCGGGAGATCCCAAGAGGTTGTAAGAATTCCAAGAATGCCGAGGCGGGCTGCAGATGCTGCGCCAAGGCCTGCAAA
Organism: Oratosquilla oratoria; assembly: GCF_046742065.1. Lineage (NCBI taxonomy): Eukaryota > Metazoa > Arthropoda > Malacostraca > Stomatopoda > Squillidae > Oratosquilla > Oratosquilla oratoria. Next base: position 18,479,681 of record NC_134814.1, read on the forward strand.
GCAAAGAAGTCTTGCAAGGCAGTCGATGGCACCTGTGTCGAAAAAGAGAAGGACTGCGACGGTTCTATACTTAAAGGAGGATGCAGGGGCCGTGACTGCTATTGCTGCTACACTCGTAAGTCAGGTCTATCAAAAGTATTCTTTCAGCCTCTGCCATATCTTACTGATTGCATTTCGAACAACCTAAATATTTTTTTTATTTAACTGTGTCTGACTAAAAAGAATTTTAATTAGTTGATACTATTTGTTTCATCTGAACATATATCAGTGTAGTCTTTGCAGTGCATCAAATAAGTAAGGTGATTCATACATATGCATTCCACAGGGAAGAGAGTGCAAAATTCTTTAAACTCATGAATTAGCATGGATGCTCACAACTGGAGGAAATTGAATATCAAGGACATGAATAGTGATAGTTGTGTCAATCATACACCTTATGTGTTTCTATAATGGATCACAGACTGGGAACTTTTCTGTAATTTTTGTCCACTCTTATCGTAGATCTGAACAAAACAATAATTGCATCCATTTCTCTCACTTCTTTCAATGAGGGCGGGTCTAGCTTTTTCTAATTTTCCTAAAACGAACTACCAGTTAGGCTGAGGGTATTTTGGTTGTTGTTTTCATAACTTCTCTGTTTGTACATATATGTATATATATATATTTTTTTGGGGGGGGATCGCACCACTGCTGCACACCTCAATTTAGGGCGAATAAGATTTTCGATAAGATTTATTCATAATTTTTCTGCCTATGCTGTGAAATACCACTCTTTTTGTAGGTTAGTATCATGTATACGAGTATCTCCCTAATAATCTCCTTGTCTCGCTTTAATGATTACTATCAAATCACATTGTGATAAGCTCTTCATGCTTTTATTTATTTCAAATATTTGTTCTGAAATTTCTTTTCCACGATTGACTTCAATCGTAAATTCTCTCTAGATCTTCCTGTAACAATTTCTATTCTTCATCTTCTACTCTCTTTATATCTGCATCGTACGGAAACAGATTTGTATAACTTTGCGTTTTATACATCATGTCATATACATAAATCAAGAGAATTCGGATGTTATCAAAACTTGAAATCTTGGCCTTAGCTAATGTTCTCATGTTTTAGACTTTCAGATATCTCTCAATCATTCTACACTAGTTGTTTGTGAGATGCCTTGTCAAAGGCTTTCTCCAGATCAAGATAAACTCAGCTGTCCCTTTCTTGTAACGCGTAGATTACCTTTGAGTAAAGATGATGTTAGACACATGATCCTCTATTTCTGAATTTGTTGTCTGCCAAGATATTTATATGTAGATGTTTTGTCCATCTGTCTTCTATAATTTTCTCACGTAATTTACATATCACGTCGGTCAGGGACACTGGGCCACAAGTCAGGTTTCGTCTTTATTCCTTCCTTTGTAGATTAGTACCACGTTGGTCCTCTTTTAATCCCGAGCCACTTCTCATTCTTCCATTAAACGCACAGTTAGACTGAATTTTGTCCCCCAGCTCTTCTCCGCATTTCTTTGGTATTCAGTTTGAAGTTTTGTCAGAGCCTGGGTCTTACATCAAGGATCTCTTTATACGCTATCTTCACTTCCACTTCTATCTACTTGAACGTAACATTCCTGCTCTCTCACTTTTCTTTCACAAAGTCACTTTACTTAATGAATACTACCCAGTGAAAGCTGTTGTTCATTATTTCATCTTGATACACTGAATCTTCATAGAACTTTCCTTTTATTTCTAGCTTGATTCTTCTGTATTTGTGTGTGTGTTTGTGTGAGTATGCCACAGGGTCTGGGTGCCTCGTATCAAAACCATGAGACCTTGATGGCGGAATAGATATTTCGACGGATCATATATTTCTTCGGGGTGGTTTGCTATAGCCTTCTCCGCCCAGATGGTTTGGTGTTGCCGCCATGAATTGCAACCGAGGGATTACAGATAGGTTGAGACGAATTCATTAGTGAGACATTGCTTCAAGAAGCTTTGCAGGATATCATTATTACCAAATGACACAGAAGTGCAGGTCTACTCCTCTTTTATTTTAACGAGACTTTCAATAGCCCTTATTCGTTTTTTGGTTAAAACTGTCATCTTTTAAAGGGCAAGGAATAAGTTAACGAAAACTCTTCCACAGCAACGACCACCACGAGCTCTTCTACGACCACCACGAGCTCTTCTACGACCACCGTTTCTACATCGGAAAGCGCTTCTACCGTTCTTTCCACCAGCACTTCCACCACTACAAGCGAATCTTCTTCCACTAGTACGTCTGCTGCTACTACCGCCTCTTCTAATAGTACGTCTGCCAGTACTACCGTCTCGTCTTCCACTAGTGCGCCTGCCACTACCACCACCTCATCTTCCACTAGTGCGTCACCCTCCACAACTACGTCTACCTCACCCTCCACAACTACGTCTGCCTCACCCTCCACAACTACGTCTGTCAGTACCACCGCCTCATCTTCCTCTAGTACGTCTACTGCAACCACTTCCTCATCTTCCACAACTACGTCTGTCACTACCACCGCCTCATCTCCCTCTAGTACGTCTACTGCAACCACTTCCTCATCTTCCACAACTACGTCTGGCAGTACCTCCTCCTCATCTTCCTCTAGTACGTCTACTATAACCACTTCCTCATCTTCCCCAACTACGTCTAGCAGTACCTCCTCCTCATCTTCCACAACTACGTCTGGCAGTACCTCCTCCTCATCTTCCACAACTACGTCTTCCACTACCACCGCCTCATCTACCACAACTATTTCTGTCAGTACCTCCCCATCTTCCACTAGTACGACTACTACAACCAGTTCCTCATCTTCAACAACTACGTCTTCCACCACCACCACCACCTCATCTTCCTCTAGTACGTCTACTACAACCACTTCCTCTTCTTCAACAACTACGTCTGGCAGTACCTCCTCCTCATCTTCCTCTAGTACGTCTACTACAACCACTTCCTCATCTTCCTCAACTACGTCCTCCACTACCACCACCTCATCTTCCTCTAGTACGTCTACTACAACCACTTCCTCATCTTCAACAACTACGTCTGGCAGTACTTCCTCTTCATCTTCCACTAGTACGTCTACCACTACCACCTCATCTTCCTCTAGTACGTCTACTACTACCACTTCCTCATCTTCAACAACTACCTCTGGTAGTACCTCGTCCTCATCTTCCACTAGTACGTCTACTACAACCACTTCCTCATCTTCCTCAACTACGTCTTCCACTACCACAACCTCATCTTCTACTAGTACGTCTACTACAACCACTTCCTCATCTTCAACTACTACGTCTCCTAATACCTCCTCATCTTCTACTAGTTCGTCTACTACAACCACTTCCTCATCTTCAACAACCACGTCTGTCAGTACCTCTTCCTCATCTTCCACTAGTACGTCTACTACATCCACTTCCTCATCTTCAACAACTACGTCTTCCACTACCACTAACTCATCTTCCACTAGTACGTCTACTGCAACCACTTCCACATCTTCCACAAGTACGTCTCCTAGTACCTCCTCCTCATCTTCTACTAGTACGTCTACTACAACCACTTCTTCATCTTCTACAACTACATCTTCCACTACGACCTCCTCATCTTCTACTAGTACGTCTACTACAACCACTTCTTCATCTTCTACAACTACATCTTCCACTACGACCTCCTCATCTTCCACTAGTACAACTACTGCCAATAATTGAGTTTAATTTTAGAAGGACTATCTACAAGGACTTTCAGACAAACTATATCACGGGCGCTGCAGAGAAGCCGTACACTTTTATTTTTAGTTAATTCAAGGCACAGTCTTTGGCACTTTTTGTCCGTATTCTTCTTCCTCAAGCCACACACAACCTTTATACACACAACCGCCTTCGGTGACCTCAGAATTATTCCAGATATTCCAGTTTATGAACATCAATGCGTAAGCCACCACCATTTTCAACGTTGTTAACATCTCAAGAAGCAGAGGTCCTTTCCAGTCTGCATGAAATCGCTTTGCGCCGGCCAAAATTGAATACATTAACTGAACCCTGATTTTTAACATGTTAATTCTTTTCCTACGGTGACGGACTTTTCGTGTTTTATTCTGGCTTACGCTAGACACCTTATTCATTTGATGGGTTGATCTTTTATCAAAGAGGTGCCACACAGATGAGTGGAATAGCTTGGCGGTAGCCAGATTGAAATGGAAAGTGTCGCCACCCGGTGCGCAGGGACTGAATTCCTTCTGCTGCTGCCGGCTCATCTTGGCTTGATGAGTATGAAGGAGTAAAAATCTCAGATCACATTTTTCCTATCCACCTCATTTGAGCATGAATTTATTGATTTGTTTTCTCGGTACAATAAACTATAAATCCAAAATTATCTTTGTATTTGATTTACCTACGTCTGAAATAGGTTCGAATGAACAGATGAATACATATGTAAATTTATGAATAGATAAAACTATGGAATTTCTGGCTATGCGTGAAGAAAGACAAGCAAAATAGTATAGAACGCAGAATCAGATGGAGTAAATTTTAGTGGACGACCAATGATGAAGTTGATGGAAGAGGTTAGGGGGTGAATCCGCGAGGGAGGAAAGTCTGTGGAGGTGAGAAGAGGAAGTGGAAGATATAGGAGTGAATGGGAGAAAGGATGACGCAATCTGCAAGGATACTCTCATTGGCTCCGTAAATCATTTTGAGTGTATGAGGGGGGGGGGGTAACCGTATGATGAAGTGGCTAATGTTAACTAATTCCGGCTGTTAGTCCTTGCTGTATCAGGGATGTCCCTTCATCAACGAGATTCTAAAAGGCAAAGGACGTTAATTTGGGTTTGGTGGGTATGGAGTGGGCGAGTATTTTGACTGGGCCACACATCTTGTCAGAGGAGGTCATACAATTCCTCACCTCTTCCCCCTGTTAAGAAGAGGATGTCAGGGTCCCAAAGCGTGACTCAGGTAATGGAAACCCGGAAAAGAAGAACCAATTACTGCACTACCACCTCCATTTGTTGCTCCTTGGGAACCTGCTCCCTACTGAGAATTCCCAAGAGTGAAGTCAGTGACTGAAATCAACTGTATATTCAGCCACTTTCTCTCCAAATATCTAAAAAAGAACTTGTTTCTTCCAAATAATAATAACCATAAGTCCTTCGGCGATGGTGCGTAACGGTGGGGACAGGAGATGATGATCTTTGGAAACCCTTTGTCACAACCCACACGGTAGGTGGTGTAGGTTCCAGTGGCCGTTATGTGTAAAATGGGAAGTAGTATGGATCGGCAGCAGCCTACACGACTAAGCCCCCCTATTTATGAATGCTCTGCTCTCCCCACGTAGGGATGGAGTTTCAAAAGCTGCATGGGACGACATTCGGAATTTTAAGTACAGCTGCCGATTGCCACAAGCGTGACCTGCAGTTGTAGCCATCTTAGATTTGGTGGTAAAATCGTAGGGCATTCAATTTTAAACCACCTTATGGCAGTTTGCTACCACTCTGAAGAGAAACTGCCTTCCGAAGAGACAACGACTAGAATCGCCAACCCAGAGCAGTGATTTCCAGCAACTTCAATCAATTCAACGATTCGAACTTCAATCAAACCACAAGATCCCAATCAACTCCGCGCACCTCTCATCGAGCGAGCATCAATACGCCACAATCCTCCACTAACAGTCCACCCCCGAGGCGACACTCTGCCGAGCAACGTAAATCGTAAGTTCAGCAAACGACCCACTCGGTAAGTAATTCCACTGACCTCTCTAATTTTCAAACAGACCCAGACGACTCCAATAAGCCATAGAGATCCAGACTGCGCAATAACTTGAAACCCGACCCAGTACCCCAGTGACCTTAGTAAAGACACATAGGACACCAGGCCGATGAGACTCGTCTAGAGGCATCTCCGCATACTTCATCCCCAACTAACGTCACCATTCGTCGTGAGTATCAACTATCGTACTTCCACTAATTTCCTTTTTATAATTCAGGAGCCGGACAAAAGTCTGTCCTCCACCCCCTTCCACCCCCTTCATGACCAGCGAGGACCAGAAACATCACGACGGTTAAGCTCGGACAACCCTAGCCCCGTTTAACCACCTCAACACACTGCCTACTTCCCTTCACCCCCCCCCCTTTCACCCGCATATCAATAATTGTACAGCACTACATATACAAGCGTGCGGTCACTTAGGAGGTAGAACTAAGACTGCCTTTGGCGCCAAGCCACGCCACCAAGCTCAGACTTGGTGGGAAAATCACAGACGCGCGCTTGAAATGAACGCTTGTTTCTCACATTTAACAATGCATTAGACATACAGTATAAATACATAATAAACATACTATGATAAATATACAATATTACAAGGAATGTTCAATGCTACCATTACATTGCTCGGCCACCACCACTCGGTGAACACACCGACCAAACAGAAAAAAAAAAAAAAATGACAAAGCAAGACAAAATGCACAATATATACAACAGACTCCACACACACCACAGGGGAATTGGTATATCAGCGCACCCTATACATAAAAATTATATACGCACATAGTTACTTAGCACAAAGAATATACAAATGTACATACACAAAACAATACAACATATAAAGATACACAAGAACTACATACAAACATAAAAGATATAAGAACTGGCGCAAGTTAAACACGAAAAAACACAGCAAATGCCGGACGTCCGGGAAACGATACTCAATAGCTAAACAATAGTTACACATTATACCTAAGAAATGGATACAAAAATGGTAAACATCACAAAGAATACAATACATGGATACATCATAAGCAATACACAAATACAGTTTAAGCAGACAAAGGACCCCTTGACCGGAGATTATAAATATGAGGGGTAGATACATAATTTGTACAGGGAGCTTTGGGGGGTGGCCGGGTAAATGCAGGGATAGGCATTAAGCCTATCCACGTGTAGCACTTCACTCAATCCCTGTGAAGGATCAAAGACCCTGAACTTATTAGGATGTAACTGTTCAGTTGCCAAAAAGGGGCCTGTAAATCTACAGTTGTGCTTAGATTGGCGATCAGGCATGCCTTTACATACATGATCACCAATACTGATGTTAACAGGCTTAGCCTGCAGATGCTGGTTTTTCAACATCTTGGCTTTGGAGACATCAAGTGAATCTCTTACAGAGTTATAAATAGAATGCAAAGTGTGACATTGGAGTTGACTATAATCTCCCATATTGTAGAGGGAATGAGTAGAACTATCAAGCACATCATAAGGGAGTCGTTTTTCCACTCCATAGATAATAATATAATGAGGCGTCTTGCCCGTAGAGACATTAATGGTGCTGTTAATACAAGCACTGATATGGGGAAGCCAATTCTCCCAAGATTCATGAAGGCTACTAGCAACGTGCCTGAGCACATCTAAAATCTTCCTATTTATCCTGTCCATAAGACCATTGGACGCAGGATGGTAAGCAGTCACGAATGTTTGTGTGATGCCGTAACGGTCACAAATGCTCGCTAAAACCTCATTCCTAAATTCCGACCCTTTGTCACTAAGGAACACTAAAGGAGTAGTGTATAGACAAAAAACACGAGAAACTAAAGCATGGGCTACTACTGGAGCAGACTTGCTACGTAAGGGAGCCAATATCACAAAACGACTAAAGTGGTCCGCACAGATACACGAGGGCATACACAGAACCTTGAGTACTACGAGGCAGTTGTGGTTTATAGTCATAGTCTGAAAAGGGCGAGAAGGAATAGGGTAATTTAATATGAGAGGAGTGTGCGTAGAACCTTTGTTCTGCGTACAAAAACTACACTGGGTTACACGAGAGGTAATGTCTAGTCGCATTTTTGGCCAATAATACATCTTACGTGCCATAGCCAGAGTTTTGTCACGACCTGGGTGACCGGTCTGAGGGGCATCATGAGCAAGGGACAGAACAACAGTAACTAGGGAGTCATGGATCACTACTTGTGACACATCCTGCTCAAATACTTCCACATTACGAATGAGAACCTCGTCCTGCAATGAAAATTGGTAAAGTGGTAACATCACTAGACTCCAAAGCATAAGTAACAGCAAACCAAACAAGGTCCTCACGCTGAGCTTTGGCTAGATCCTGAAGAGAGAAGTTGCCAATTACTGTAACAGCAGCAACAGGGATATTACGTGAAAGTGCATCAGCAACATTGTTTGCACGCCCTGGAATATTCTCAATGGTTGGGTTAAATTCCTCAATCGTGAGAAACCATCTGGCTAGGAGACCTGCATTGTGGTCCGTGTAGACTGTAATAGGATATCCAAAAATTATATCACGAAAATGCTTTAAAGCCCACACCACTGCCAAGGCCTCCAAATGAGTGACAGCGTAACGAGACTCAAGCTTGTTAAGAATGCGACTAGTATATGCAAGAACATAGGGTTTACACCCGGCTACTTGCTGCATAAGTACAGCGCCAATACCTGTACCAGAAACATCTGTACAAATAGTCTGGGAATGCCAACACAGGGGCTTCAGTAAGTGCAAGTTTCAAGGAATAAAAAATTTCCTGATGAACATCACGCCATTGGAAGGAAGTACCCTTCTTGAGGAGGCGTGTTAGTGAGGAAGCAATTGAAGTAAAATTCCTAAAAAAAGAAAATGCACTATAGTATCCTGCCAGACCAAAGAAGGAGCGTACATGCTCAACTGACTTAGGTATAGGGAAGTCTCTAACCGCTTTGACCTTATCATCAGTAGTGTGAATACTATGTTTGTCAACAACATGACCTAGGAATTGGATGCTAGACTTGAGAAAAGAACACTTGGGCAAACTGAGTTTCAATCCAGCATCAGCAAACCGTTGGAAGACCATGGACAACTTAGTGAAGTGGCTCTCCACATCCTTCAGAACTAAGATTGAATCATCCAGGTAAACAAAAAGTCCGTTGCCTATCAGACCATGAAAAATGGAGTAAATCAAACACTGGTAAGTCAAGGGAGCATTCCGCAAACCCATGGGGCAACGAAGCCATTCATAATGTCCATTGGGAGTAGAGAAGGCCGTGATCTTGCGAGACTTCTTCTCCAGGGGTATCTGCCAAAAACCCGCTTTCAAGTCTAAGGTGGTGAACACCGTATTACCAGTGCCAATGGGCTGAAGAAGGTCACTTAATACAGGCAAAGGGTAATGGTAAGGAATAATGACCTCGTTAACTCGCCTATAATCAATGACAGGACGAAAAAATCCATCCCTCTTAGGCACCAGAAGGAGTGGTGAGTTCCGCTCCTAGTGAGACTCTTGTACAATGCCTTCACGTAACACGTCGTCAACCAAGGACTGTGCATCAAGCCGACGAGAGTGAGGTAACCTATAAGAGGGAACGTAAACAGGACGAGCATGTGGTTGAAGATCAATTCTATGAACCACACGATCTGTAAGTCCTGATATATTACCTGGAAAAGCCAGAGCCTGACGGTGGGTCACTAACAGTTCAATGAGACGAGGTGACTCATTAGGAAAATCAATCTCACCTACAAACGTTGCAAATTTGGAGGCCAAGTGGGCCGTGTCACTCACTGTAGTATAGAAGGTGCAGTGATAGGAGGTGAGTTCTGGAAAGCATCAACATCAGCTATTTCAAAGGAGCCTAAGTGACTGCCAGGAGAGAGAGTGATAGGAACACCCGTGACTTGGTTACCATAGCTGTGGTAACATGATCCTCGCGAATAGTGGAGAGAATCCCTTCCAAAGCAAGGCGATGAACACGAACAGTCAGGCTGAGATAAAACGTCAGACCCAAATGGAGTACCTAAAAAAGACAATGGAACTCGAACTGCACTAGAAGGTTCAATACAATGCTCTCCTACAACAACAGCAGCACAAGAAAGAATAGAAGAGGTAAAGCGGGGAGGTCCCTTTGAAGGCAACTGAACAACCTGGTCGTGCCCAGGAGGGGAGTCACAAATGCTAACTGGCCTATCTGTTGCAGGAATAACAAAATTACAATAAGTCACTACACAGCGACTAGGAGATATATCAATGCCATGTTCTGTAAGAGAATCGATACCCAAGAGGCAATCACACATAAGGGCAAGACCAGAGACAACAACAAAAGTGACATGGAAAACTGTAGCATGTGAGGAAAACCTTTAGGGAATGAGAACAGACCCAATAATAGGCAAGGGGACACCTTGTACAGAATGCAAGCTATTGCAAAAGAGGAAATAAAGGGAGATTGTACAATTCCGGAGAGCATAAAAACCTTTTCTACTTATGAGACTACGTTCTTCACCAGTATCTATAGTGACTGAAAGAGGTGTATTCTCTGTTAGAAATTGGAAGGTGAGTAACTGAGAAGACTCAGCAGCTACCAAGGGGATGATCTATGACCTCACAGTAATGGTCAAACCTTTGGATTTTGAAACGAGCACTTGTGAAAATGGGACGGAGATTGTCTACGCTGAGATGTCTCAGCTCTAAGCTGCAAAATCTTGAAACACTGATCAGTCGAGTGTTTACAACAACCATTGATATGGCAGTAGCTAATCTTATCCTGCGGCTCTACTCTAGAGTGGTCATGCGTCACATGAGAAGAAACGTCAGATACATTCCTACGGACAGGGGACTGTCTTGACTTGTGTACATGACGCTTACGACGAAAACAAAAATCACTCGAATGACCTGACTTTTTACAATAAGTAAGTGTGAGTACAGGAGGGGTAAATGTAGAGGAAGGGGAGCTGCGAGTAGGAAATGAAGACTGTGGGGGTGGAAGAGGAGAACTAGGAACTTTGGCTTGTTGCTGAGTACTGCTAATACACAAGGAAACAGAAGGCACTTCCCTAAGTTTACATGAAAGCTTTAATGCAAAAAGACAGAATCTCATCTGTTTTATAGCTGAGAGAAGAGGCAGCTTTCCTTTCAAAAGGCGCTAAAAGAATGATGTATAAAAGAAACTCCAAAATTTGCGGAACCTATCCAAAGAGATAGTGCCATGATCAACCCACTCTGAATGGAAGAGAGAATCTAAGGCTTCAACCACAATTTTGCTGGCCTGGGTCTGAGCACGTCTATAGTCAAGAGTGCCCAATTTGGATGTAATAATATCAGCCAGACTAAAACCCTGTTGAAAAGAATTTTCTACAGGGGTATTAGAAAAAGATTAAAGAAATTAGACCAAAATAGGTCGTAATTATAGCCTAAAGACTTGGGGTCGAGACACGAAGTAGACAACATCTCAGAGGCCAGAGAATTAATCAGAAGCTGTGACCTTACGAAAGAAATATTCTCCGACCCCGTAGAAACAATAGTATTGACAATACAATCTTCACACTGGCGAAGAAAATCAATGGTTTTATAAAGGGGATCGTCGCTGGAAAATTTGATAACAGAAGGATACTGATGTAACAGTGTTAAAGTATGAGCCATTGTCTGAAGTGATGTTTGGGTATTAAAAAAGGAGGGCAGCTTATTTTTAGTAGACATCGCTAAACAAGATCTTGGAATTTCGGTACCATTGCGTAACAACATTATATACATACATATACCAAAGGCTTTCCCCCCCTTACACGGGGGGTAGCCAAAAAGAAAAAGGCATAAACCACTCCCACCAATTCCATTCCCTTCATATTCCACTCCCCTCCACCCTCCTCCCTCCCTCTCATCTTGGCCCCTCCTAGATGACGGGTCATCCCTGCATCCTGTCCACTGCCCTGGGTCAGAAGCAGTGTCGCAAGTCAACATTAACGAGAGAGAGAGAGAGAGAGAAAAAAAAAACACATACATTAAGTATTGCGACCGCTTTACAAAAACACATGCTCCTTTACAGGAAAGATGAATCCATCTCGGCTGACGGCCGTAAAACAATGTCCAATACACAAGAATTACTTTAACAAAAAAAAAAAAAAAAAAAAAAAAAAAAAAAAAAAAAAAAAAAAAAAAAAGAAAGAAAAAAAAAAAAAAAAAGAATGGATACTAAGAGGAGGCTATATGAAGGAGTGATTGTGCCAACAGCACTGTCCGGGGCAGAAACATGGAACATGAGAGAGGAAAAGAGAAGGAGTTTGAATGTGTTTGAGATGAAATGTCTGAGAAGCATGATAGGGGTTACTAGGCTAGATAGAGTGAGAAATGAGGAGGTGAGGAGGAAAACAAGGGTGGAAAGGGAACTGGGAGATAGGGTTGATGAAAGAGTATTAGGATGGTTTGGACACATGGAAAGAATAAGTGAAGAAAGATTAGTAAACGAGGTGTGGAAGGCAAAGGTGGAAGGAGTGAATATGAGGGGGAGTCCTCGGATGAGATGGATGGATGGGATGAAAGGGGCTTTACAAAAGAGAGGAATGTCTGTGGAGGTAGGACGGGAGAGGACAGAAGATAGGGGTGAATGGAGAGGGGTTGTGTATAGATGAGGCTGTGATGCATGAGGGGGAGTGGGTGGGGGATGGCGGGTGAGGAAGTATGTATGAGAATAAAATTTGACGCAGCCCGAAGGTATTTCTCCCTGTCTTCTCCTTTTCTGCATGGGGGGACGGAGAGGGGGGTCGCCGAATTGATGAAGCGGCCTTGCTGTGAATATGCTGTGCCTTGCAGTGGACAGGATGCAGGAGGTGCCAAGATAAGAGGGGGGGGAGGGTAGTGGAATAAATAGAAAATGGAATGGGTGGGAGTGGTTTCTATGCCTTTTTCTTTTTGGCTACCCCCATGTAGAGGGAAAAAGCCTTTGTTATATATATATGTATGTATGTATGTATGTATGTATGTATGTATGTAATGTTGAGGTAGGATTATAGTGTAGGAATTTTGGATTATTTCTGATCTAGTTTTTTATTGTCTCTGTGAGAAATATATATTTATTCTACTGTTGCACAAGGTTGATTTGACTGTTTTATCTATTCATTTTGTTCCATTATGTTATGAGTTAAATGTTGGTAATATATATTTTTGTATGAAATTGACATTTTTGTAAATGATGCTGTTCTTCCTATCATCACTCTTGTACATAGATTATGGAAATCTGTGGGTTTTGTTGTTTGTAGTTAACCTTTGAATTTAAAAACAATGTAACTTTGAGGTGGAGGTATATATTACATGTATGGGTTTAGATTATGGTATGAAATTGTTATTGCTCGTCTTTGAATGGGAAATTTTGAGGATGTGTCTTGAAATTTGTGTGATATATTTGGGTTTGTTTGAGCTATATCGTTTCAGAGTTGAGTTGGTAAGGTGAGAATATTTTGTATGTTGAGTTTAGACTAATGTATTGGAGATGGTTATATTATGTTGGCAATAGATGTAGTTGATATAGTTTTGAGTTAGATATAGTTATGTATAATTCCGGGGCGTCACGACGATCAGAAGGAAGAAGAGATTTTTAAATAGTGGGAAAGAGTTCCTTGTAACCTATCGAAACGCATGACGTCTTTGCGACTTTGTTGTTGGGAATAATTTATTGTAATGGCATGGTCTTACTTTGTTGGTTTTGTGCATTGTGCGATTTATCGTTGTGGTCTCCTTGTTTTGTTTTATTTCATTATGTATTTGATTTGGATGACATCTTGTAAGATTTCTTGGGGGTGGGAGGGGTTAGGAGGTGGTCGTGGTGAGAATGTTAAGTTTAACATTCTGTTGGGTGTGTGTTAGATTTTGTATAAGGTTAATGTGATATTGAGTTGTTACATATGGGTTAATTATTTGAGTACATGATGGCAGAGGTGACATTGTAGCTTGTATTTGTAAGGTGTATTGTGTATTATATTTGATTGTTTCTATATATCTGAGGTTTGATATGATTACATGGTGTTTGGTATTATTGAATCTTATATCTGTTACTTCCCATTTTACACATAACGACCACTGGAACCTACACCACCTATCGTGTGGGTTGTGACAAAGGGCTTCAGAAGATCATCATCTCCTCTCCCCACCGTTACGCACCATCGCCGAAGGACTTATGGTTATTATTATTTGGAAGAAGCAAGTTCTTTTTTAGATATTTGGAGAGAAAGTGGCTGAATATACAGTTAATTTTAGTCACCGACTTCACTCTTGGGAATTCTCAGGAGGGAGCAGGTTCCCAAGGAGCAACAAATGGAGGTGGTAGTGCAGTAATTGGTTCTTCTTTTCCGGGTTTCCATTACCCGAGTCACGCTTTGGGACCCTGACATCCTCTTCTAAATAGAGGGAAGAGGTGAGGAATTGTATGACTTCCTCTGACAAGATGTGTTGCCCAGTCAAAATGTTCACCCACTCCATACCCACCAAACCCAAATTAACGTCCTTTGCCTTTTAGAATCTCGTTGATGAAGGAACATCCCTGGCTCCCGCCACACCACTGGAATCAAAGCCAGTTCAGCGAGGCACAGCGCTCCCACAGCAAGGACTAACATCCGGAACTACTAAGTAATTCAGCGGCTTTGACCCATCGTTTTTCGTTCATATTTCCGAAATAACTATTCATATCAGCATAATATATTAGCACAGCTTAATTCACACCCTGCCCTAATTTTTGACGTTATAGTGCATTCACAAGTGTATTTATTTACGGCGTTTACTCCTGACATCAAATGTCTCGCAGCCGACACCCGTGAGGTAAATCAAACAAGTGAAGTTGTGACGTCATCACAAACTACCTCGTGTATCCCATCCTCCCCCCCTTCCCTCCTTCCTCCCCATTTCCTCCCTCCTCTCTCTCTCTCTCTCTCTCTCTCTCTCTCTCTAAAAAAACAACAACAACAAAAAAACATGTAAGAATAATTAAATACCATGCAACCGCAAAGGGAATTCAATAACAAGTTTATACATATGATGGATAGGGAAATTATGATAATAACTGGACATGCATTTTATTTCATTCCATACCACTATGGATAAACAGTTCATCCTCGTCATCGCTGTCCATGGTGATGATGACGGGTTCCACACTTTCATGTATGTTTTCCGAAGACCAATAATCTTCTTCGAACGATCTGGACCTTCTCACAGCACCCGCCCACACCTCCTTGGTTGCGATAAGCAAGGTAGTTTGTGATGACATCACAACTTCACTTGTTCGATTTACATCACGGGTGTCGGCTACGACACACTTAATATCAAGAGTAAACGCCGTAATTAAACACCCTTGTGAATACACTATAACGTCAAAAATTAGGGCAGGGTGTGAATTAGTCTGTGCTAATATATCATGCTGATGTGAATGGTTATTTCGGAAATATGAGCGAAAAACAATGTGTCAAAGCCGCTGAAATACTTAGTAGTCTACCTTAATTAACCACTTCATCATACGGTTACCCCCTTCCCCCTCCCCCTCATACACTCAAAATGATTTAAGGAGCAAATGAGAGTATCCTTTCAGATTGCGTCATCCTTTCTCCCATTCACTCCTATATCTTCCACTTCCTCGTCTCGCCTCCACAGACTTTCCTCCCTCGTGGACCCCCCCCCCCAACCTCTTCCATCAACTTCATCATTGGTCGTCCTCTCAAATTTACTCCACCCGCTTCTGCGTTCTATACTATTTTGCTTGTCTTTCTTCACGCGTAGCCAGAAATTCCTTAGTTTTATCTATTTATAAATTTACATTTGTATTCATCTATTCATTGAAACCTTTTTCAGACACAGGTAAATTAAATACAAAGATAATTTTGGATTCATAGTTTATTGTACCGAGAAAACAAATCAATAGATTAATGCTCAAATGAGGTGGATAGGAACACTGTGATCTCAGGTCTTTACTCCTTCATACTCATCAAGCCAAGATGAGCCGGCAGCAGCAGAGGGAATCCAGTTCCTGCGCACCGAGTGGCGACACTTCTCATCTCAATCTGGCTACCGCCAAGCTATTCCACTCATCTGTGTGGCACCTCTTTGATAAGAGATCAACCCATCAAATGAATAAGGTGTCTAGCGTAAGCCAGAATAAAGAACGAAAAGTCCGTCACCGTAGGAAAAGGATTAACACGTTAAAACTCAGGGTTCAGTTAATGTATTCAATTTTGGCCGGCGCAAAGCGATTTCATGCAGACTGGAAAGGACCTCTGCTTCTTGAGATGTTAACAACGTTGAAAATGGTGGTGGCTTACGCATTGATGTTCATAAACTGGAATATCTGGAATAATTCTGAGGTCACCGAAGGCGGTTGTGTGTATAAAGGTTGTGTGTGGCTTGAGGAAGAAGAATACGGACAAAAAGTGCCAACGACTGTGCCTTCCATTAACTAGAAATATTAGTGTACGGCTTCTCTACATCTGCCGTGATACAGTTTGCCTGAAAGTCCTTGTAGATAGTCCTTGTAGATAGTCCTTGTAGATAGTCCTTGTAGATAGTCCTTCTAAAATCAAACTCAACCCCCGGCAGTAGTTGTACTAGTGGAAGATGAGGAGGTCGTAGTGGAAGATGTAGTTGTGGAAGATGAAGAAGTGGTTGTAGTAGACGTACTAGTAGGAGATGAGGAGGTACTAGGAGACGTAGTTGTGGAAGATGAGGAAGTGGTTGTAGTAGACGTAGTAGTTGTTGAAGATGTGGAAGTGGATGTAGTAGACGAACTAGTAGAAGATGAGGAGGTACTAGGAGACGTAGTTGTTGAAGATGGGGAAGTGGTTGTAGTAGACGTACTAGTGGAAGATGAGGAGGAGGTACTGCCAGACGTAGTTGAGGAAGATGAGGAAGTGGTTGTAGTAGACGTACTAGTGGAAGATGTGGAGGAGGTACTACCAGAGGTAGTTGTTGAAGATGAGGAAGTGGTAGTAGTACTAGACGTACTAGAGGAAGATGAGGTGGTGGTGGTAGACGTACTAGTGGAAGATGAGGAGGAGGTACTGCCAGATGTAGTTGTTGAAGATGAGGAAGTGGTTGTAGTAGACGTACTAGAGGAAGATGAGGTGGTGGTAGTGGAGGACGTAGTTGAGGAAGATGAGGAAGTGGTTGCAGTAGACGTACTAGATGAAGATGAGGAGGAGGTAGTGGAAGACGTAGTTGTGGAAGATGAGGAGGAGGTACTGCCAGACGTAGTTGTGGAAGATGAGGAAGTAGTTGTAGTAGACGTACTTGTGGAAGATGAGGAGGAGGTACTACCAGAGGTAGTTGTGGAAGATGAGGAAGTAGTTGTAGTAGACGTACTTGTGGAAGATGAGGAGGAGGTACTGCCAGACGTAGTTGAGGAAGATGAGGAAGTGGTTGTAGTAGACGTAGTAGTGGAAGATGAGGACGAGGTACTGCCAGACGTAGTTGAGGAAGATGAGGAAGTGGTTGTAGTAGACGTACTAGTGGAAGATGATGACGAGGTACTGCCAGACGTAGTTGTGGAAGATGAGGAAGTGGTTGTAGTAGACGTACTAGTGGAAGATGAGGACGAGGTACTGCCAGACGTAGTTGTGGAAGATGAGGAAGTGGTTGTAGTAGACGTAGTAGTGGAAGATGAGGAGGAAGTACTGCCAGAGGTAGTTGTTGAAGATGAGGAAGTGGTTGTAGTAGACGTAGTAGTGGAAGATGAGGAGGAGGTACTGCCAGACGTAGTTGTGGAAGATGAGGAAGTGGTTGTAGTAGACGTAGTAGTGGAAGATGAGGAGGAGGTACTGCCAGACGTAGTTGAGGAAGATGAGGAAGTGGTTGTAGTAGACGTAGTAGTGGAAGATGAGGAGGAGGTACTGCCAGACGTAGTTGAGGAAGATGAGGAAGTGGTTGTAGTAGACGTAGTAGTGGAAGAAGAGGAGGAGGTACTGCCAGACGTAGTTGTGGAAGATGAGGAAGAGGTTGTAGTAGATGTACTAGTGGAAGATGAGGAAGAGGTACTGCTAGACGTAGTTGTGGTAGATGAGGCGGTGGTAGTGGACGACGTAGTTGTGGAAGATGAGGAGGAGGTACTGCCAGACGTAGTTGAGGAAGATGAGGAAGTGGTTGTAGTAGACGTAGTAGTGGAAGATGAGGAGGAGGTACTGCCAGACGTAGTTGTGGAAGATGAGGAAGTGGTTGTAGTAGATGTACTAGTGGAAGATGAGGAGGAGGTACTGCCAGACGTAGTTGAGGAAGATGAGGAAGTGGTTGTAGTAGACGTAGTAGTGGAAGATGAGGACGAGGTACTGCCAGACGTAGTTGAGGAAGATGAGGAAGTGGTTGTGGTAGACGTACTAGTGGAAGATGAGGACGAGGTACTGCCAGACGTAGTTGAGGAAGATGAGGAAGTGGTTGTAGTAGACGTACTAGTGGAAGATGATGACGAGGTACTGCCAGACGTAGTTGAGGAAGATGAGGAAGTGGTTGTAGTAGACGTACTAGTGGAAGATGAGGAGGAGGTACTGCCAGACGTAGTTGTGGAAGATGAGGAAGTGGTTGTAGTAGACGTAGTAGTGGAAGATGAGGACGAGGTACTGCCAGACGTAGTTGAGGAAGATGAGGAAGTGGTTGTAGTAGACGTAGTAGTGGAAGATGAGGAGGAGGTACTGCCAGACGTAGTTGAGGAAGATGAGGAAGTGGTTGTAGTAGACGTAGTAGTGGAAGATGAGGAGGAGGTACTGCCAGACGTAGTTGTGGAAGATGAGGAAGTGGTTGTAGTAGACGTAGTAGTGGAAGATGAGGAGGAGGTACTGCCAGACGTAGTTGAGGAAGATGAGGAAGTGGTTGTAGTAGACGTAGTAGTGGAAGATGAGGAGGAGGTACTGCCAGACGTAGTTGTGGAAGATGAGGAAGAGGTTGTAGTAGATGTACTAGTGGAAGATGAGGAAGAGGTACTGCTAGACGTAGTTGTGGTAGATGAGGCGGTGGTAGTGGACGACGTAGTTGTGGAAGATGAGGAGGAGGTACTGCCAGACGTAGTTGAGGAAGATGAGGAAGTGGTTGTAGTAGACGTAGTAGTGGAAGATGAGGACGAGGTACTGCCAGACGTAGTTGTGGAAGATGAGGAAGTGGTTGTAGTAGATGTACTAGTGGAAGATGAGGAGGAGGTACTGCCAGACGTAGTTGAGGAAGATGAGGAAGTGGTTGTAGTAGACGTAGTAGTGGTAGATGAGGACGAGGTACTGCCAGACGTAGTTGAGGAAGATGAGGAAGTGGTTGTGGTAGACGTACTAGTGGAAGATGAGGACGAGGTACTGCCAGACGTAGTTGAGGAAGATGAGGAAGTGGTTGTAGTAGACGTACTAGTGGAAGATGATGACGAGGTACTGCCAGACGTAGTTGTGGAAGATGAGGAAGTGGTTGTAGTAGACGTACTAGTGGAAGATGAGGACGAGGTACTGCCAGACGTAGTTGTGGAAGATGAGGAAGTGGTTGTAGTAGACGTAGTAGTGGAAGATGAGGAGGAAGTACTGCCAGAGGTAGTTGTTGAAGATGAGGAAGTGGTTGTAGTAGACGTAGTAGTGGAAGATGAGGAGGAGGTACTGCCAGACGTAGTTGTGGAAGATGAGGAAGTGGTTGTAGTAGACGTAGTAGTGGAAGATGAGGAGGAGGTACTGCCAGACGTAGTTGAGGAAGATGAGGAAGTGGTTGTAGTAGACGTAGTAGTGGAAGATGAGGACGAGGTACTGCCAGACGTAGTTGAGGAAGATGAGGAAGTGGTTGTAGTAGACGTAGTAGTGGAAGATGAGGAGGAGGTACTGCCAGACGTAGTTGAGGAAGATGAGGAAGTGGTTGTAGTAGATGTACTAGTGGAAGATGAAGAAGAGGTACTGCTAGACGTAGTTGTGGTAGATGAGGCGGTGGTAGTGGACGACGTAGTTGTGGAAGATGAGGAGGAGGTACTGCCAGACGTAGTTGAGGAAGATGAGGAAGTGGTTGTAGTAGACGTACTAGTGGAAGATGAGGAGGAGGTACTGCCAGACGTAGTTGTGGAAGATGAGGAAGTGGTTGTAGTAGATGTACTAGTGGAAGATGAGGAGGAGGTACTGCCAGACGTAGTTGAGGAAGATGAGGAAGTGGTTGTAGTAGACGTAGTAGTGGAAGATGAGGACGAGGTACTGCCAGACGTAGTTGAGGAAGATGAGGAAGTGGTTGTGGTAGACGTACTAGTGGAAGATGAGGACGAGGTACTGCCAGAC
>NC_134814.1:18504679-18509679 GCF_046742065.1 Oratosquilla oratoria
CCGAAGGGATTTCTCCCCGTCTTTTCCTTTTCTACATTAGGGGACGGAGAGGGGGGTCGTCGAAATTAATGAAGCGGCCTTCCTGTGGATGCGCTGTCTTGCGACACTGCTTCGCACCCAGAGCAGTGGACAGGATGCAGAGATGACCCGTCATCCAGAAGGTGCCAAAATGTGATGGAAGGAAGAGGGTGGAGGGGAGTGGAGTATGTAGGGGATGGAATGGGTGGGAGTGGTTTCTATGCTTTTTTTCTTTCTGGCTACCTCACGTGTAAAGGGGAAAAAGCCTTTGGTATATGTATGTATATATATATATATATATATATATATATATATATATATTTATATATATACTTATATATCAATCAATCAATCAATCAATCAATCAAATCAGCCGTTCTGAGTCCACTGCTGAACAAAGGCCTCCTTCATAGCATTCCATGATTCACACGACCGCGCCAACCTCTATCACGTCACTCCTGCAAACTTTTCAATCTCGTCTCTCGACCTTCTATCTGGTCTCCCTCTTCCACGCTTCCTAGCTCGCGGCGTCCACTCAGTAACACACCTGCTCCATCGCTCATCAGTCGTTCACGCTAACTTACCTGCCCAATTCCACTTCCTCTCACCGCCTCCACAATATCTTTCACTCTAGTTTACTCTCTCACACAACTTGCTCTCTTTCGGTCTTTCAGTGTTATTCCCATCATTGATCTCTCCATTCTCCTCTGTGCCGTCCTTAGCTTTGTTTCCATCGCTTTCGTCAGTTTCCAAGTTTCACTCCCGTAGATTATTGCTGGCAGAATGCATTGATTGTAAACTTTACGTTTCAAACATAAAGGCAGAGAGCCTCTCAGCACTTTATTATACTTACCAAACACTTTCCAACCAATTGTAATACGTATTTTTATTTCATTATCATAATCTTTTGTTACTTTCACCATCTGGCCTAAATAATTACACTCTTCAACTTCTTCAAGACTATCATCATCGATTATAATCTCTTTACTTTGAACTTTCGTGTTGAACATTACTTTGGGTTTGGTCTTATTCATTTTCAAACCTACTTTGAGACTTTCCATGTTTAGATCACTCAGCATATTTTGTAAGTCTTCTGCTCTTTCTGAAATAAGAATAATATCATCCGCAAAATCTTAGGTGGTTCAAATAGTCGCCATTAATCTTCAAACCTTTTTCTTCCCAACTCAATCTTATGAAAATCTCTTCCAAGTAAGCTGTAAATAATTTGGGTGAAATTATATCGCCTTGCCGTACTCCTTTCTTGATTTTGCTCTTTTCTGTATCTTTATGTAGTCGAATTATAGCGGTACATTTCGCATAAATCTTTTCTAAAACTCTTACGATCTGTTCGTTTGTACCTTGACTGCGTAGCGAGTTTAGTATTGCTATTTGTTCTACCGAGTCAAAGGCTTTCTCGTAATCTACAAAAGCTAAGCACAGAAGTATATTGTATTCTGTCGTTTTCTCGAGTAGTTGGTCCATCGCCTGCTAATGGTCTAGACTCGAGTATCCGCTCCTAAAGCCTGCCTGTTCTCTCGGTTGGTTTCCATCTAAAACTTGACTTAGTCTATTTGTAAAGATCTCAGAGAATACTTTATATACATTTGATAGCAAGCTAATCGGTTGATAGTTACTAAGGTCCTTCTGGTCTCCTTTTTTATGAAGCAAAATCACTATAGCATTGCACCACGATTCAAGAACGCTTTCCTGACGTAAGCGCCTATCCGAGAGTTAACACCTTGACGTGGTAGATAGGCTTGAGAATCTTAATTATTACAAAAGCTATGTCGATAGAGAGAAAATCCCTGCAGGGTCACCCATATCGAACAGGTTTTGTAAAGATCAGACAAAGAGCAGCTCACACAAACAGTCGCAGGACCCACTGCTAACTGGCACGTCCCTGATGGCAAACAGGGAAATTCCTGCCAGATATAGGGGTACCGTCATAATGACGGCGTGGACCATTGGGCACCCTATAGATATCTGGGGTTTTACCGGATGTAATGAATAAGGTGACACCAGAGAAATGTCTCACTAGAAACTAGTTGGCAGGGAAGTGAGATTACTACCAAAAGCCCTTCATAGCAAACATGAACAACACAAACAAAACAAAACCGGGCGTTCCTGTTGAATCATCGTCTCCTAAAGGTCCAATCGCATTGCCTCGTGTGCTTATTGACAGTGTGCCACCAAATGTGAGTAAGCACTGTCCAAGCAGATCCAAGCCTTGAACATTAAACAGTATGAAGAAAATGAAGATCTATACCTACAACGTAGGATCTCTCTCAGAAGACCACAGGCTGGAGATTTTAATAGAAGAACTAGACAACATCAAGTGGGACTTCGTAGGACTGAGCGAAGTCCGAAGAGTGGAAGAAAAGCTGATACAATTACAAGATAGTCACCACCTGTTCTTCTATAGAGGTAAGGACAAAGAAAGGTCTAGTGAAGTAGGATTCTTGATCAATCGAGAGATTGCTGGTAACGTAGTCAAGTTCAGTAGTTTATCAGACAGGGTAGCTTGGATTGTGATTAGGTTGCGTAAAAGGTACACTCTAAAAATAGTTTAGGTTTATGCACTAACTTCACAGAGTTCAGACGATGAAATTGAATCCTTCTATGATGATTTAAGTCAGGTAATGGATCAAGAAAAAGTAAGCACACGTTGGTAATAAGCGACTTCAATGCTAAAGTGGAGAAGAAGATGGGAGATGAGTCGTGCATTGGGAATTTGGAGTAGGTGAAAGAAATGATAGGGGCGAAATGTTAGTCAACTTTGCAGAGAACTACAACATGAGGATAATGAACAATTTCTTCCAAAAGTGTGTAGGTCGTAAATGGAACTGGAGAAGTCCAAATGGAACAACAAAGAACGAAGTAGACTTCATATTAGGAGATGAGAGTGTGTTAGCAATGTTACGGTGATAAATAAAGTCAACATAGGTAGTGACCATAGAATGGTAGGTTGCACAACTAAATTCGATATCAGAGCCGAGAAAAATAAACTAATTTTATAAAAGAAAATAAGCCTTGCAATGGTTAAGGATAATAAGAAGGAATTTCAGTTAGAACCTAAAAATAGATTCAAAGCTTTAAGAACTAATGAGAACACCGTCGATGATATGAACTTGAATTTAGTGAATATCATTAGGGAATCGGCAGGAAAAAGTAGAAAATACAAAAAGTATTAGAGAAAACAAATATTCCAAAGCTACAAATGACTTAATTAAAAGAAGGGGGACAATGTAGATCAAAATCAGGAGAGACGAAATAGAAAGAGTAGAACTAAACAAGCTTATCAACAAAAGGCAGAGATCAGAGAAAAGAAAGAGAAACATGGATGAAATTGAGTAAACTATTAGGAGAGGTAAAAGTATTAAAGTGACCGAGCGCAGACATGCTTTAGGAAGACAGCGAATGATATGTTTGAAAGATAAAATTGAAGAAATAATTAACTGCAGAGAGAATGGTAAAAAGAATAGAAGAGTTATACTCGTCGAAGACCGTAGTTGAGTCAGTAAATTCATGTGTAGATGTTAGTAGCGCACCATAGATTACAAAAGAAGGAGTAGAATTTGCTCTAGAATATATGAAACGAGGAAGAGCACCTGGGGAAGATGGTATATCGATAAATCTGTTGAAAGACGCAGGGAAAGAAGTTCATATTAAGTTAGCTCAGTTGTACATCCAGTTCTTACCAGTTCATACATACATGTATATATATATATATATATATATATATATATATGTGTGTGTGTGTGTGTGTGTGTGTGTGTGTGTGTGTGTGTGTGTGTGTGTGTGTGTGTGCGTGTGTTTGTGTGTGTGTGTATGTATGTATGTGTATATATATATATATACATATATATATATATATATATATAATATATATATATATATGATTTGGATGATGGAGAACATAAACACAGGGGAAGGCGCGGAACCCTAAACACTCTAACGATTCGTTCGCATAGAACTTCTTCAGAGAGTGTACGGAAAATTGTGATTGCAGTTTATGTACTAGACTTAGTTATCTTGTCGAATACTTGGGAAAGGTCGTTTTTCTGGCGTGTTCTAGAATTAAAATGCTTGTTTGTTTTGCTAAATTGATAAATCCTCCTCGATGGTTCGATGAATTCTTAGTTGAAATGCATGCTGATTCTACAATTCTTCTAGTGAATTTATCAAAACCTTTATGCAGCACTTCAGCTCCTCTCCAGTTTGGTGAATGATTGAATTTTTCCGCACGAACTACTAAAGAATTAGATGTCCTATGTGCTTTTATGTCGTTTTTATGTTCATAAGTTCTTTTATCTAATCCCCATGATGACTCGCCATAATATGCCATGGGATTAGATATAATAATTTATGAACATAAAAACGACATAAAAGCACATAGGACATCTAATTCTTTAGTAGTTCAGTTCGAAGCTTTAAGAATCATTTAGATAAGCAAGATGCCGTAATGACTATCCTTTATTTCATAGTATTTATTTATTTGTTTTGTTATCATTTGTCCGTTTGTTTATTATTATTTGCTTGATTCTCATTTATTATTAGTTATATGTCAATTTATTATTATTTACTATTTACCTGTTTGTTTATTATTTAACTATACCTATGCATCTATTTATGTATTTTATCCATTATTTATATTATTGTAGTTTTTATCTCTTCATTTATTTATTTATCATTATTATGATTTTGTTTTGCATCCGACCTAGATATGGACCAAAAGGTCTCCTGTCGGCATACTCCGCCTTTGTAATCCTTAATAATTTGTGCTAGGTCCAAAGGTGATGTTTAAGTTCTCCTTGTTGAAGGTGGAGGATGATTCGTCTAGAAAGGGTGGTAGACGTATTTCCCACGTAGGTACCAACGGACGCACCGTCCTACTCTGGGCAAATGAATTTGTACTCTGCGTGGGGTTGACGTGTTCCATGAGGTTTTGGTGCGGTGTTGTTTCTCATTTGTAGAGAGGATGT
>NC_134814.1:18517179-18519679 GCF_046742065.1 Oratosquilla oratoria
GCTAAATATGTGCCAACCATTTTAGTCAGCTTTCGCAGTGAGTTTGAAAAATGCAATTTTGCCAAACGATGATATACAAATAAACAAAAATTGCATGTGAATATGGTAAAGTAAGACAAGAGTAGTGTCACCACAATGCAAATAATACGCCAAACTGGGCCAATACTCCTGCTTCCAGAGAAGGATCCGCCACAGCCAGACGCCATGTTGGAGCGACCAAAACCACACAGGTCAGTCGACACGCCATTATCGTGACGTCATGTCGCTTGTTTGGAGATGTGATGGCGTGAGCTGAGCTGTACTTTACAAGAGAGAGTCGCATTTATTAATGTGAAATCAGTTTCGCTCGTGAACTATCAGTGAATTAGCTCCTGTATAACAACTATGTTAGACTGTTGTTAGATATTCTGGTACCAGAATGCCAAAAAGAAAATAAGAATACCAGAAATTAGTTATTTTCTTTTCCCAAAGAAGAAAAACTCGACAGAGATTCTTACTGCATGGCAGAGTTGTCATGGACGCAGTGCGGAACTTACAGTAATATGGATTAAACTAAATAAAACGTATAACAGGTACTTGCACCCACAAAGAAAATCCTCATTAAGTATATTATGAAGATATCCTATACTAATTAGAGAGGAAATTTGGAAAAGTTTGGGGCCTCCTACAGTAAGTGGATTACTTTGACAGATTCGTTATATTGGTCAATGTATTGGATTCTCGCAGTTCCTAATGAATGTATTTTTGAATATTTCTCTTGACTTTAATTCCTGAAATTGTCATTTTAGTTCGATAAGGAGATATAACGAGATTGGCTGAGATATGATAGATAAAAAATTGATAGCTATGTTGAGGAACTTTGTGCAGACCAAGTAAGAAAAGACGAAGGGAGGAAACCGCGGGACTTCGATCCATATAAGCAAGTTAACTTTTTTTTTCTCTTTTTGGCTGGTGCTATATAGTCTTATTCAGTATAGAGAAACGTCTCTTATGAAAACTATATTAGCTAACCCTGTAAAGAATTAAGTTTCTCTTAACGATTTTGTTTTGGTCGACTATAGACGATCTTAGTCACCTTGGAGAAACTCCTCTATACTGCCGTGGATAAATAGCTTGCGGAGAAAGCGTTCAAGGAAAGAAATCGGCAAAACGGACAGAAGAGAAGAATTTTTAATATCTGCAGTGTCTTGATGTCCTTCGTCCGACAAAAGTCAAGTCGTAGGTGGGTGGGAAGATGTCTCCAACAAGAATTAGCGAGGTTCTCCGTGAACACAGATCTCTCTAGGAAGAATTTGGACTGTTGTCTATGCTATATCAATGTGGGACTCTTTCTATGTTACTGGCTGAAAGTTGCAGGGGGAAGGAAATGTCGTATACTACGGAATAAAAGGGTATAGCACTGTGGGAGGTTGTGCCCAAGAGTCCAACAACTCCGAAAAGCAGGAGTCAAGAACTTCAGAGATTACATACACGATCTGAGGCTGCGAGAGCCACGAGGGACACGAGGACGATGAGGAAGATCTTCATGATGTCACAGGGATGACACGTGGCAAAAGATCTCGTTCAGTGTTGACCGAAAAAGTGGCAGGTTCGAAATTGAAGCCAGACGAGATCCCCCTACACCGGTTGAACGGTTCTGCTGGAGTGCCAAGCGAACAAAGGATACCAACCCATAGACCAATACTGTAGACCATAGACCAGGTGTTCACTGGATGCAGGAACACTTGTTGTAAATGTTCAAGTGGGTATACCTTTATCAGTGATTTGTGGAAATGATATTAGCATATTTTTTTCCCCTTTTGTGCTGTAACAAGTGGGCCGAGAAAACAAAGAAAAGGACAACTGGAAATTGGACCTGTCCCTCATACATGAATACATCCAATGACTGGCACAATGCCGTGACAGTAGAAGTATGTACAATGTATTGTGTACTTTATCCATAACAATGACGATACAAGTGGTATGACTGCAGCCTGCCAGCGATAGAGAGGTTTACGAGTTTAGTAGGTGCAGAGCATTTATGTGTGGAGCATCAAGTGATTTGTATCAGTCATAGAGAAGAAAAAACGATATTAGTATGGACACACGTATGCACAAAGAAACACTTGTACATAAACACACACTTTCGCTCTCTCTCTCTCTCTTTTTCTCTCTATCTCTCTCTCTCTCTCTCTCTCTCTCTCTCTCTCTCTCTCTCTCTCTCTCTCTCTCTCTCTCTCTCTCTCTCTCTCTCTCTTTCCTTTGCGCATGCATACACCCATTCAGTCATGCACAAGCACACACATACACGCACACACACGCGCGATCTTACAAATAAGATGAAAGAACCAAAGGAAGAGTTATATGTGGAACATAATAGACATGAATACAGTAAAAGTAGATTAAGAATAACCGGAAGAAAAATATCCTACACAGGATACGTTCTAATGGTGAGGGCCCAATTTTAGAACTTAGTAAGCAGAAAGACCAGACCGAAATTCAATGGCAAAACAGTGTATGT
>NC_134814.1:18539679-18562179 GCF_046742065.1 Oratosquilla oratoria
CGAGGGATAACAGTATGTGTGTGCGCTTGTGTGTATGTCACAAAACCACAGGAGGAAACAAAGAGTTGAAAGTAAGATATTTCGTATATTATAGCTTCAGAAACTACATAATTACATCGGAAAGACAGGTTGATATACATATACTCAGGCAAGAGAGTAGCCGTGGGTAGCTATGACCTGACTTTGAACTTAATTTTTAATCTGGAGAGAAATGTTTCAAAATAAACTTGATAGTAATTTGTTGCATATACAATTTCCATGACTCACGTTATCATTTTTCTATAAGCACAAAATTGAACTTGATTATATCACACTTTTTCCAAGAAATTCGTTGGTTCTTGCAAATACCTTGGGACTAACTTAGTCATTGTGATCAAGAATGACTTTGTGTTAGAAGAGGCCACTTCTTGCCTGAGTAATTTTAGCACTATATTAATGTTGGGACATTCTACATTCAATTTTTTTTTTCCAGTTTTGGTCAATGTAGAACTTGTCACAGTTTTACAAGGGTTCTTGTGTGCAACACTTGAATATCTGGAGGGATCTTTTTTTTCTGAAAACTATCTGGACAATAAGTTTTGTGTTGTTTTTTGTTTTTATGTGGATACAACATGAAGAAAAATTGCCTGAAATTGTATTACAAGGGTCCTTGGAATGGTCTGACTTCCTAGAAGGGCACCTATATGTTTTACTATTATGTGGGTGCTGCAGTTGGAGCAGCAGTGGGTGCTGCAGTTGGAGCAGCGGTGGGTGCTGCAGTTGGCGCAGCGGTTGGTGCTGCAGTTGGAGCAGCGGTGCGTGCTACAGTTGGAGCAGCGGTGGGTGCTGCAGTTGGCGCAGCAGTAGGTGCTGCAGTTGGAGCAGCGGTGGGTGCTGCAGTTGGCGCAGCGGTTGGTGCTGCAGTTGGAGCGGCAGTGGGTGCTGCAGTTGGAGCAGCGGTGGGTGCTGCAGTTGGAGCAGCGGTTGGTGCTGCAGTTGGCGCAGCGGTTGGTGCTGCAGTTGGAGCGGCGGTGGGTGCTGCAGTTGGAGCAGCAGTGGGTGCTGCAGTTGGAGCAGCGGTTGGTGCTGCAGTTGGAGCAGCGGTTGGTTCTGCAGTTGGAGCGGCAGTGGGTGCTGCAGTCGGAGCAGCGGTGGGTGCTGCAGTTGGCGCAGCGGTTGGTGCTGCAGTTGGAGCAGCGGTGGGTGCTGCAGTTGGAGCAGCGGTGGGTGCTGCAGTTGGCGCAGCGGTTGGTGCTGCAGTTGGAGCGGCAGTGGGTGCTGCAGTTGGAGCGGCGGTGGGTGCTGCAGTTGGAGCTGTGGTTGGAGCGGCAGTTGGAGCTGCAGTTGGAGCAGCGGTGGGTGCTGCAGTTAGAACGGCGGTTGGTGCTGCAGTTGGAGCGGCGGTTGGAGCTGCAGTTGGTGCTGCAGTTGGAGCAGCGGTTGGAGCGGCAGTGGGTGCTGCAGTTGGAGCAGCGGTGGGTGCTGCAGTTGGAGCTGCAGTTGGCGCGGCAGTAGGTTCTGCAGTTGGAGCGGCAGTAGGTTCTGCAGTTGGAGCGGCAGTGGGTGCTGCAGTTGGAGCGGCAGTGGGTGCTGCAGTTGGAGCAGCGGTGGGTGCTGCAGTTAGAGCTGCAGTTGGAGCGGCAGTAGGTTCTGCAGTTGGAGCGGCAGTGGGAGCTGCAGTTGGAGCGGCAGTAGGCTCTGCAGTTGGAGCGGCAGTAGGCTCTGCAGTTGGAGCGGCAGTGGGTGCTGGAGTTGGAGCGTCAGTGGGTGCTGCAGTTGGAGCGGCAGTAGGTTCTGCAGTTGGAGCGGCAGTAGGTTCTGCAGTTGGAGCGGCAGTAGGTTCTGCAGTTGGAGCGGCAGTAGGCTCTGCAGTTGGAGCGTCAGTAGGTTCTGCAGTTGGAGCGTCAGTAGGTTCTGCAGTTGGAGCGTCAGTGGGTGCTGCAGTTGGACGGAAAGTTGGAGCGTCTGTGAACAAAAACGGCGTCACTTATGAGCTCTTCCTAAATTGGGTAAAAAAAAATACACTATTAACCTTTTAAATACATTTACTGAAGGCACAAATTTAAATTATAGACACCATTTAGACGAGTGTAAAAAAAAAAAGAAATGGAACGAGAGCAAGAAGATTGCAAGTATGGAATCTAACACATGTGTGGCAACGACTAACGACGAATGCGACATGCAGTGCCATTATGACAACTAAAGGATTACAAAGGATTACAAAGGCAAAGCATGCCGACAGGAGACCTTTTGATCCATATCTAGGTCGGATGCAAAAAAAAAAAAAAAAATCATAATAATAAATTAAAACTATAACAATGTAAATAACAATTAAAATACATAAATAAATGCATTGGTATAGTTGAATAACAAACAAACAGGTAAACAGTAAATGATAATAAATTGACATATAACTAATAATAAATGAAAATCAGACAGACAAATTATAACAAAACAAAAACAAATAATATAACATAAATTATAATAATTACAGCATCTTACTTAGTTATTTATCTAAATGATTCTTAAAGCTTCGAACTGAACTACATTGCACTACCTGTGCAGGAAGTTTATTCCATTCATTAACTACACGGTTGGCAAAGTTGTTTCTACCTACTTCCAAATTGAATCTATTTCCGGACATGTATTCATCCATTTGAATTTCCCCCCTGCTATTACTATCTTTATTTCAAAATTTATGTAGTAGTTTGCTCTGAATTCTCGAAGTTCTCGTTGAGCATTTACCCTACAACGCTTTGCATAAGCTTGTAGATAATCTGCGTCTGTGTGTATCGTCTACAAGTATTTGAGTGTTGACGCGTTTGTTTCATTATGCGTCTTTATACTCTATGCTTTTCCATAATGGTTTGGATTCCCATTACTCCAGGTGATAATTTGTTCTGACTATTTTATTCTTTATAAAAAGTAAACTTCTTTGCACCCCTTTTTCCTTGAATTTTTAAGCTTTAAGTTTTCTATTTTATCTTTCCTACTATTGTCTTTATGATATATATATAAATATATATTTTGTCTATAAGTGGCTGCCGAACGCGCGTGCTATTGGTGATCCACAGACCCCAACCCCCACCCCCGCACCCATAGCGTTGACCACAACAAAATCGTTGAATACAATAAATTTGCCGTAAACGTCTTCTTGGCTAATCAAGATATCTGTTCAACCCAGTACGGCTAAGAGTTTCATCCAAACTGAATAAAACTGTCTGGCGTGGAAGATCAGATCCTTAAACATACCAAATTTGACGTAAAGTATTGTGCAAAGTTAAAGGCTAGAGCAGTGGTTCCCAAACTGTGGGTAAGTTACCCCTTGGGGGGGGGGAGGTAACAAATTTTCGGGGGGTAATGGAGGGAGTGACAAAAAAAAAAAAAAAAAAAAAACATTGCTGTATCTGGCATTAGGATTAAGGTTATCTTAGTATGTATAGTTGTAAAACTAAAAAAAAAAAAAAGTTTGGGAACCACTGGGCTAGAGGATAACAGAAGATCCCTGCAATGACTTCGAGTGGTACTTTCGAAGATGTAACGCATAGCATGACGGACATCGGTGCACTTCTTCCACAACACTATACTCTATTTCTAATCAAGTGTGAAAGATGGATTTTTTCTTACATGTTGTTTTTAGTCCTTGCTAATTTCTATTCCTCTTTGAGCTATGACATTCAGACTTTCGATATTGCCTGGACTGTAGGAAACATACGGGAAAAGTCCCTATGGGACGGAAAAGTTTACGTGAATGCGAAAAAGACTGGCCTACCATTGTAGCAGCAGAAACAACCGATGCCATTGCAGCCTCCTTTCAGAATGGAACCACTACAGTCCTTCCTCTTGTTGACGCAGAAACCAAACACTTCCTTGCAGTTCTTCTTTGGCTTGCAGGCCTTGGCACAGCATCTGCAGGTACTGCCTTTGGTATTCTTGCAGCCCTTGGGGATTTCCCTCTCCTTCGCTGAACATACACTGCCTATGCACTTACCCTTGACTCTTGCACAAATCTTCTTCTCCTTGCCAGCACAGCCTGAAACCAAAGAGGACAAAAGGTGGGGTTGATAAAATACTTCGAATCTTGAGGTTATATAACATGTTTTTCAGAGGTAACACCCTCACTCGCACAATTAAATATTCGTTTATTATTTTTATGTGAGTGAATATACGCTTACATATATATATATATTATATATATATACACATATATATATACAAATTGCCTGCTTATATGTCTACACTCCAACTCAATATTTAGAACGATCTGCGAAACGTCTTGTTTTCTTTTTTCTACTGTACTTTATTTTTCACTTTTTATATTGTGTGTTTCATTTTGTCAGTACAACTTCCCAAAGTCTATTGGAAAATTACTTCATCCCTTCTCTTTTCTACAGAAATCTATTTCCGAAATTATTTATTAATTTGAATACACACGCACACACACACACACACACACACACACACACACACACACACACACACACACACACACACACACACACACACACACACACACACACACACACACACACACACACACACACACACACACACACACACACACACACACACATATATACATATATATGTATATATATATATATATATATATATATATACATACACATATACATATACATAAACATATACATATATATATACATATACATATACTACAAAGTAATGTCGTAGCACATTCGTAAAATTTAACAAGAACCCACTGTGTTGGATAAGAAGAAATGAAATAAATGATATCCATATATTTCGATCACGGACTGTGATCCTCTTCGTATTCCACTGAAGAGGATCACAGTCCGTGATCGAAATATATGGATATCATTTATTTCATTTCTTCTTATCCAACACAGTGGGTTCTTGTTGAAATATACATATACATATACCAAGGACTACTATTACACCGGACGTGCGCACCCAGATCCCTGGGTCCGCTAGCGGAGGCCATTGCTTTCTTTGTAACCTATCATCTTATATTGGACAAATATATCAAAACTAGAAACCTAACATTGTATATAGGACAAATATATGAACTATTGACTTATTCAATGCAGTAATAGTTAATATAAACAGTTATAGTGAAATAAGAAACTATTTGTAAGGCACTGTTATGCTTTGAAATGCCAATTTTATTTGATTTAAATCGATTTTTTTTATAGATTTTAGATATTGTGGGATTGCTATCTGATATGTGATCTGACTGCTAGAGGACATTTTTAGCATATCATATATAAGGCGCAGTGTTATATAGACTTGGCATGAGTATACAAGGAACGGTATAAACCCACAACAAGTTTCAACAAGATTCTTATTGAAACTTGTTCTAGGTAAGCAGCTTCTCACTGAGTCAGTTGCTGCTTTGGAATCAACCAGGAAGGATGTCTTCTGGACCTGGCAGAGTGGTTTCTTCAGGCAGAAAAAGTGATCCTGTCTGGAATTATTTTGAAAAACTACCAACAACTTCTGGCAACGGGTACCGAGCTAAATGCAAAGACTGCAGCCAGAAACTACAGGGCATTGTGTCAACATTAAAATCTCACAGAGATAAATGCCAAGGTCAGCCACAGCATACAGACGAAGAAATTGATGACCCAGGTAAATAATTTTACTTATATTGTGTGCATTTCTCCCTTTTCATACGCAACTATATAAATTTGGTGAACAATGGAGAGCATGTGCAATAAAAATGTGAAGGCCTAAAGAGATGATACTTCAACTCCATTACTTCTACATTTGGGTAATGACTATATCACTATAATATACTGTATCCACTCAACTTTGGGGCCTAGATGATTGTTATTCATTTCAACATTGTGTAATATATTTCATAGGTTCCATTGGAATTCAGCCCACATGGGATTCAGCCCAAAGGGATTTAGCCTAACCTAACCCAACTAACTCATTATTTTTAGTGAATTTAAAAGTGGACTGAATCCTGTGTAGGCTGAATTCCAAGCCCACCTATTTCATATCCTGTTAATTATTTCCAAATAATTTAGTGGCTTGTGTGAATATGATCATTATCTGAAAAAAATAACTACTGTACTCAAAAGTAGCCTAAATCACACTGTATTCATTCATTTATTCATTCATTTATAAATTATGCAATATGCTAAAATTTTCTGTTTCCATTTCAGGATCTGTATCAACAGCTTCAATCCCTTCATCATCGGCTCCACTTGAATTATCTGCAAACCTGACTCCACCATTAAAAAGGTCACTATCAGACTCGTCCACATGCGCCACTTCTGTTAAATC
The DNA here is from genome assembly GCF_046742065.1 of Oratosquilla oratoria. Taxonomy (NCBI): domain Eukaryota; kingdom Metazoa; phylum Arthropoda; class Malacostraca; order Stomatopoda; family Squillidae; genus Oratosquilla; species Oratosquilla oratoria. Next base: position 18,545,932 of record NC_134814.1, read on the forward strand.
ATTTTCATCTAAAAGAAAGTCATCAACATCTCTGGACAGATTTATCATAAAAACCTCACCCAATCAAAAGAAAAACCTCGACAAAGAAGTTGCAAGAATTATATTTGCTATAAATTTACCATTTCGTCTTGTTCAGCATCCTCAGTTTCTCAAGATGGTTCAGAACCTGAGGCCAGGTTATATTTCTCCATCCAGAAAAGATATTGCTGATAAGTACTTGGATCTTGTGTATGAAAAGGAATATAAAAAGTGTGCAGATGACCTGAATAATGAAACTGTATGTTTTTCAATTGATGGGTGGTCTAACATCCACAATGAGCCTATAACATGTGTCACTCTAACAACATCCACTGGTCAAATTTATTTAGTTGACACAATAGACACATCAAGGAAACCTCACACTGCTGAATATCTTCTACAACTTGTACAAAGTTCGATCAAGAAGGCTGAACAAGATTTTGGTTGTCCCATTGGAAGTGTTGTGACGGAAAATGCAGCAAATGTCACCAAGATGAGAAAAGTCTTGGAGGAATCGAGTGAACCTGAGCATACCGTCCTCACATACGGCTCATACCGTTCCTTGTATACTTGTGGCAAGTCTATATAACACTGCTCCTTATATTGATATGCTAAAAATGTCCTTAGCAATCACATCGCATATCAGATAGCAATCCCACAATATTTAAAATATATATAGAAAAATCTATTTAAAATCAAATAAATCTAATTTAAATAAAAAATATATATTTTTTTCATATTTTTTAAACAGATAAAAGAAATTGCCAACTCTGGTGTCCACTAACCTCATACAATAATACCTGTTAAGTCCGGCTAAAATTGGCATTTCAAAGCATAACAGTGCCTTAAAAATAGTTTCTTATTTCACTATAAATGTTTATATTAACTTATACTGCATTGAATAAGTCAATATTAAATATATTTGTCCTATATACAATGTTAGGTTTCTAGTTTTGATATATTTGTCCAATATAAAATGTTAGTTTACAAAGAAAGCAATGGCCTCCGCTAGCGGACCCAGGGGACTGGGTGCGCACGTCCTGTGTAATAGTAGTCCTTCACATATACATATACATATACATATACATATACATATACATATACATATACATATACATATACATATACATATACATATACATATACATATACATATACACACACATATACTATATACAATATACATATACATATACATGCGGAAAAACCACCAAGGAAAAAGAAAAACTTATGACCAAGCGCTTTCGTCTATTCAGACATCCTCAGGGTACATAGAAAAGAAAAACGTACACAAGAATATATACAAAGAGTATGAGGTCAGGGAGGGAACCAGGAGAGGTTGCGAGGATCTAATGTCAACCTGACCCGTTCGCGGCAGCGGACGTTTGGGCTACTACTTTTTTCACAATAAAATTGTCTAATTTATACATACCATGACTTAAATTTAAGTTATTGACAAATGTATCTTTGATCAGACTGGATTCTATTATATTTCTCGTCAAATATGACTTATCTTTAACAATTTCTTTAGCACCCTCCCAATTTATACAATGATTAAAATCCCTTAGGTGAATAAATAAGGCATTAGAAATTTGCCCACTCTTGACGCTATACTGATGTTGTTTTATCCTTACTTTTAATTCTTTTCCAGTCTGACCAATATAGCATTTGTCGCAATTTTTACATGGAATTGAATATATACATCCTTCTTCCTTTTAATAAAAAACTCTCCATATAAGGAAGAAGGATGTATATATTCAATTCCATGTTCCTTCATCAACGGAATTCTAAAATGCAAAGGATGTTAATTTGGGTTTGGTGGGTATGGAGTGGGTGAGTATTTTGACTGGGCCACACATCTTGTCAGAGGAGGTCATACAATTCCTCACCTCTTCCCCCTGTTAAGAAGAGGATGTCAGGGTCCTAAAGCGTGACTCGGGTAATGGAAACCCGGAAAAGAAGAATCAATTACTGCACTACCACCTCCATTTGTTGCTCCTTGGGAACCTGCTCCCTCCTGAGAATTCCCAAGAGTGAAGTCAGTGACTGAAATCAACTGTATATTCAGCCAATTTCTCTCCAAATATCTAAAAAGAACTTCTTGTTTCTTCCAAATAAGAATAACCATAAGTCCTTCGGCGATGGTGCGTAACGGTGGGGACAGGAGATGATGATCTTTGGAAGCCCTTTGTCACAACCCACACGGTAGGTGGTGTAGGTTCCAGTGGTCGTTATGTGTAAAATGGGAAGTAGTATGGTTCGGCAGCAGCCTACACGACTAAACCCCCCTATTTATGAATGCTCTGCTCACCCCACGTAGGGATGGAGTTTCAAAAGCTGAGCTGCCCTATTCATGGGCTCCCCACACCTTACCAGGCTGGGGAGCTGCACCCAGCGTAGTCATCCATAATACGATAAGAATACCGATACTAATAACAAAAGCAAGAACAACGAAGGAACAACAGCCCCCTCAAAACTAGTTCCTCCGTAGCACTCCCGCCCTGCCCTGTAACTCCTCTCAATGAGCGAAGCAGATAGGCCTGACTCCGAACTTAAGAAAAAAAATGACAATGGTAACAACAGAGCAACTACCTAGCCTCTCTGCTGCTGAGGGTAATAATTGTCGACGTCGGTTTTATCAGCAGACCCAAGTACTGCAGTTGATAACTACAACTCCGAATCCACTAGGATTTGTTGTATTCCCGAGCCTACATACCTCTGCTAACGAATTTGACATATAACAAATTGAAGTGAACCCGAATTTGGACTACCCAAGATACTTGATCCTAAAATCTGTCAACAATGACTCATAACAAATAAATGTCCCATGAGAGTATACAATGAATTCGAAGCCTATTCAAAACTCTCCTAATATGTGGCCCCAAGGAGACACACTAGCAATAAAACTAGAGTCAAAGGCCCAATATGACAGTCAAAGGCTGGCAGGCACCCCAATTGAAACAACACATATAGCTTTTAACACTTGTGTGGGAGTATCCTGCATTAGGACCTAATAAATCATTTGCAGGTTGGAGAAATAGCAAATTAGCTTCAATATCTCAAAGTGCAGTGTGTTAAATGCAGAATTACACATCCCAGCTGATAGGTATAGCTTAAATAATGTCACAAAGATATTAGAATGTGAAAAGGATTAGCAGTATTAGTGATTCCGGATCTTAAATCAAGGAATCGGTGCATTAGTGCCATGAATAGGACTTATAGGGCATTAAGATTTATTGCTAGAGCGGTTGCGAACAAAAATGTAGAGGATATCATTAAACTCTCTCTGGCAATAGTTAGAGCCATTTTTGGCTATGCGGTACATTTTTTATCTTTGCCCTATAGAATGAATATCAATTCATTAGAATCATTTCAAAGGAGTGTTACCAAAATTATGCAAGGGTTTACAAATTTACCATTCGGAGACAGACTTAGACACCTCAACTTACATTTTCTGGAAAGAAGAAGAATATGGGGTGATCTAATAGATGTATTCAAATGGGTTAAGGGATTTAACAAGTGTGATGCAGGCAAGGTCAACATATTAAGACAGCAGGGCAGGAATAGCAGTAATGAATTTAGACTGAACAAAATTATTCTTAAGAAAGAAAATATGCATGAACTGGTTCACCAACAGAGTGGTTAACAAGTGGAATAGACTTAGTAACTCTATAGTGAGCGCTGAAACAATTACTTGTTTTAAGAGGAAATTAGATAACTCTTTGTATAGGAATGGCAGGTGGTAAAGCACATAGAACTGCCTAGTGTATGCCTCATGTTGTTATACAGTCTACTCCCTTCTTATGTTCTTATATTACTGTTATTTGTGGGGGTAAATGAGAACAAGTGGTTGCTGCAGGGCCTTGTGAAAATTGGACATTCTGGAAGTGTGTGGTATTGTAAGGGGCACTTTCCACCGGTAGGTGGGCATGTGTGAGGCGGGAATGTTCTCTTCTCAAGTGTGATAATACCGTTTCAAAAAGTTGGTTAGATTGATATGAAGACAATCATGGGCGTATGAGTAGTGTGACTGTTTTTAGATGATTTATCATATATTATTTCCAGCATCTTTGCTACATGCCTAGTCTTGCTAATCGAAGGACTTGGTAATAGTCTGTTAGTGGTATTAGAGTGGATGTATCGAAAGGAGTGGATATCGTCTCTAGAGCGTATTGTCAGCTCGACCGTTGCTGGAAATGCCCACATGATATGGCACCCAGCAGAAAGATACATATCTAGATGATCCAGGAATTCATTTTTGGATCAGTGGGTGGTGGAACTTGATGGTATAACTTACTTGTAAGATAATGCGTGTCTCACACCTTCTCACCATACACCAGGTAGGGCGATGCCCTGTCAGCGATGATGCCTCACGAAGTCCCTCCACAAGTCCCTATCAGCATACAGCTGCACACTCTCCACCTCTTCCATAGTTCTTCCTCTTGACTCTATGGCTTGTCTGATACCGTCTCTCCATCTCTTCCTGGGTCTTCCTGTTGGACGCTTTCCTTGTGGCTGCCACTGGTAGTATTTTAATGGGTACTGATGCTCATTCATCCTCATGACGTGGCCAAACCATCTTAATTGGCTTTTCTCTACATATTCTAATATTGGCTCTATTTCCAGCTCTCTTCTTATTTCTTCATTTCTCATTCTGTCACACCTTGTTACACCTTTTATTATTCGCAGTACTCTCATCTCTGCTGCTTGTATCTTACTTTTCAGCCTTTCTGTCAATGTCCATGTTTCTGACCCATATGTTAGAACTGGTCTTAAAATATTTTTGTAAATTGTTAACTTAACCTGCTTGGGTATAAGTTTTTCTCGCATCAATGGATATAGCGTTCTTAAATTATTTGTATGGCACTGTATTCTATTTAATATTTCTTTTTCCATTTGACACCTTTCATCTATCTTTACTCCTAGGTATTTAAATTCTTCAACTAATTTCAGTTTTTTCGCCTCCCAACCATATTTCTATCTCTTCTTTTTGCCTTGCGACCATCATTACTTCTGTTTTATTTGTGTTTATTTTCATTTTCACTCTTTTCAATGCACTGTTCCAAGCAGTTAATGCATTTTGAAGTTCAATGGGGTTGTTTGCAACCAGTGCAATATCATCTGCGTATGCCAATGTAACTAATATAATTATATTGTATTTAGAGAGTTATGGATGATATGAAGGGTGGCGAAGAATTCAATTGTTTCATTTGGGTCCAGTGATACGTAACCTAATTTATGTTTAGAGCAGGAGTCATTGGTGTGTATATGTTAACACCTGTTGAATGGGTAGGTTAGTGGTATAATTTCAGTAAAAGTTTTTCAAGGTTATTAAGATGAGGCCGGGCGTGTTGGAGGAAGTAGTCAGATGAAGAAGTTAGGCATTGTTATGGGAAGGACTTTGTAGGTAATTTCCAGTGTGGATTGCAGGTCTGCAATTCTTTTGCCATGTGGGCAAATATTGTACAGTCTAAGACTAATGCAGGGTATTCTTGGTTGTTTGTATATTTAGCTGGATTTGAGAATGGTTTGTTATATGCAGGTGCTGAGCAATGGTTACATATGCCATGTAAGTGGTAACATTGTTAATTAGAGTGTCCGAGGTGCTGACAGTTGAAGCAGCGGCGTGGGGGTGAATTATTACCTCTCAACTTCATATATTGGGTAACCTATAGATAGGAAAGTTGGAAGCTCTGGCTAAATTAGTGTGGGGTAACTATGTGCCGTTTACGGCTTTCTCAACAAAATACCCTCATTACTTTTGCCTGTCCTACTGAGCGTATCATTATTTCTTCGGTGTGGTATCATGGAAGTAGTTGGTTGTTATGGGCTATAGTTTGCCCATAATACCCAGCCACCTTTACGATGCCACACAGAAGAAAAGAATGTAAACTACTCCCACAGCTTTGGTAAATGTTTTATGTGGTGTTGTTTGGACTCGGGTCTCTGCCACGGTTGTTAAAACTTTGACTTTGTTATATTGAGCTCTTGTTTCTAGTTCTGTTATTAGGGTTTCTCCTTTGGGCCAAATATTGCGGGTTCTTTAATTAGCTTTAAATCCAGCATATACTTTCATAGGGTGTTTCTTTGTTAGTAGATTTCAAAACCAAAAACCATGAGTAGTTCAAGACAGGGTCAACTTTTTCTCGGTATGGGTTAAGTTGATGGCTGGCAGAACTGGGTAGGGTCGTTTATACAATACCTCTTAATGATATTGGGGTTGCTGTCATTGACTGTAATGTCTGGATTTGCTGGCAACACCGCTGTTGGCGATGATTACTCTAGCGGGGGTTGCCAAACCGCGGCTCACGAGCCACGTTCGGCTCTTTGACCTTTAATATGGGGATTGTGGAAATATTTTGGATGATCTCTTTTTTCAGCACAGTTAACATATAAGAAAAAAAAAAAAAAAAAAAAAAAAAAAAAAAAAAAAAAAAGAAAAAAAAAAAAAAAAAAAAAAAGGAATGGATGCTAAGAGGAGGTTATATGAAGGAGTGATTGTGCCAACAGCACTGTCCGGGGCAGAAACATGAAACACGAGAGAGGAAAAGAGAAGGAGTTTGAATGTGTTTGAGATGAAATGTCTGAGAAGTATGATAGGGGTTACTAGGCTAGATAGAGTGAGAAATGAGGAGGTGAGGAGGAGAATATGGGTGGAAAGGGAACTGGGAGATAGGGTTGATGAAAGAGTATTAGGATGGTTTGGACACATGGAAAGAATAAGTGAAGAAAGATTAGTAAAAGAAGTGTGGAAGGCAGAGGTGGAAGGAGTGAATATGAGGGGGCGTCCTCGGATGAGATGGATGGATGGGGTGAAAGGGGCTTTACAAAAGAGAGGAATGTCTGTGGAGGTAGGACGGGAGAGGACAGAAGATAGGGGTGAATGGAGAGGGGTTGTGTATAGATGATGCTGTGATGGATGAGAGGGAGTGGGTGGGGGATGGAGGGGAAGTAAGTATGTATGAGAATATATTTTGACGCAGCCCGAAGGGATTTCTCCCAGTCTTCTTCTTTTCTGCGCGAGGGGATGGAGAGGGGGGGTCGCCGAATTTATGAAGCGGCCTTGCTGTGGATGTGCTGTGTTTTGCAGTGGACAGGATGCAGGAGGTGCCAAGATAAGAGGGAAGGAGGAGAGTGGAGGGGAGTGGAATATATAGAAAATGGAATGGGTCGGAGTGGTTTCTATGCCTTTTTCTTTTTGGCTACCCCCGTGTAGAGAGAAAAAGCCTCTGTTATATGTATGTATGTATGTATGTAATGCTGAGGTAGGATTATAGTGTAGGAATTTGGGATTATTTCTGATCTAGTTTTTTGTTGTCTCTGTGAGAAATATATAATATTTATTCTACCGTTGCACAAGGTTGATTAGACTGTTTTATCTATTCATTTTGTTCCATTATGTTACGAGTTAAATGTTGCTAATATATATTTTTGTGTGAAATTGTCATTTTTGTAAATGATGCTGTTCTTCCTATCATCACTCTTGTACATAGATTATGGAAATATGTGGGTTTTGTTGTTTGTAGTTAACCTTTGAATTTAAAAAACAATATAACTTTGAGGTGGAGGTATATATTACATGTATGGGTTTAGATTATGGTATGAAATTTTTATTGCTCGTCTTTGAATGGGAAATTCTGAGAATGTGTCTTGAAATTTGTGTGATATATTTGGGTTTGTTTGAGCTATATCGTTTCATAGTTGAGTTGGTAAGGTGAGAATATTTTGTATGTTGAGTTTAGACTAATGTATTGGAGATGGTTATATTATGTTGGCAATAGATATAGTTGATATAGTTTTGAGTTAGATATAGTTATGTATTATTCCGGGGGGTCACGACGGTCAGAAGGAAGAAGAGATTTTTATATAGTGGGAAAGAGTTCCTTGTAACCTATAGAAACGCATGACGTCTTTGCGTCTTTGTAGTTGGGAATAATTTATTGTAATGACATGGTTTTATGTGTTGGTTTTGTGCATTGTGGGATTTACCGTTGTGTTTTCCTTGGTTTGTTTTATTTTATTATGTGTTAGATTTGGGTGACAGCTTGTGAGACTTCTTGTGGGTGGGAGGGCTTAGGAGGTGGTCATGGTGAGAATGTTAAGTTGAGTATTTTGTTTGGTGTGTGTTAGTCTGATTTTGTATAAGGTTTATGTGATATTGGGTTGTTATATATTGGTTAATTATTTGAGTACATGATGGCAGATGTGTTAATGCAGCTTGTATTTGAAAGGTGTATTGTGTACTGTCTTTGATATTATATAGAATGACTTTGAAAAAATACCTTGTAAGTATATTGTTTCAAAATGCACTGGGGGATGTTTGGTATGTAATTATTGGTTTCTATATATAAGAGGTTTGATATGTTTACATGGTGTTTGGTATTATTGAATCTTACACCTGCTACTCGTAGTATTTACATTTTATGAATGTAGATATTAATGGATACTATGTTTATTTGAAGACTTGGTAGTGAATTGTGTGATCGTGAACTATCAGTGAATTAACTCCTGTATAGCAACGTTAGACTGTTGTTAGATGCTCTGGTACCAGAATGCCAAAAAGAAAATAAGGATACCAGAAATCAGTTTATTTGTATTAGCTGTTGGTTGATATATACAATTATTTTTGGTAGATCTATGTAGATTGAAGAAATAGTTGTATATTATTTACTTTACATCTTATGAATATAGATATTAATGGATATTATGTTTACTTGAAGAATTGGTAGTGAATTGTGTGATCGTGAACTATCAGTGAATTAACTCCTATATAGCAACGTTAGACTGTTGTTAGATGTTCTGGTACCAGAATGCCAAAAGGAAAATAAGGATACCAGAAACTAGTTATTTCCTGTTCCCAAAGAAGAAAAAATCGACAGAGATGGACTCATTCTTGCTGCATGTCCGAGTTGTCGTAGTTGCAGTGTGGAACTTACAGTAATACGAACTAAACTAAATAAAACGTATAACAGGTATTTGTTTGGAAAAGTTTGGGGCCTCCTGCAGTAAGTGGGTTACTTTGACAGGTTCTTTATATTGGTCAATTTATTGTTAAGTAATTCTCGCAGTGTCTAATAAATATATTTTTTAATATTTATCTTGCTTTTAATTCCTGAAATCGTCATTTCAGTTCGATAAGAAGAGATAACGAGATTGGCAGAGATATGATAGATAAAAAGTAATAGCTATGTTGAGGAACTCTGTACAGACCAAGTAAGAAAAGACGAGGGGAGGAAACCAGGGATTTTGATCCATATGAGCACCTTATTTTATTTATCTATTTATTGATTGATTTATTATTTTTTTTTCTGGTGCTATACAGTCTTATTCAGCATAGAGAAACGTCTCTGCATATGATGAAAACTACATTAGCTGACCCTGATTTTGTTTTGGTCAACTACAGACGATCTTAGTCACCTTGGAGAAACTGCTCTGTACTGCCGTGGATAAACAGCTTGAGGAGAAAGTGGCCAAGGACAGAAATCTGCAATACGAGAAAGAAAATATACGCTCCACCATACCGGAAAGAAAAGAAGAATCTTTAATATCCGTTTGCAGTGTCTTGATGTTCCCGTCCGAGAAATGTCAATTCGTAGGTGAGTGGAAAGATGTTTTTAACAAGAGAGTTAGTGAGGTTTTCTGTGAAAAGAAAGATAATTAGCGAACTACCTCTTGCGAAAGTATTTTCTTATGAGGAAACTCAAAAAGATTGATTAGGTTTGTATGTTGTTGTGGCTTCCCAAGGGATTATTACCCAGCTATCAAGTCCAGAATAATGATCACGATAGAAGAGAGATAAATAAAGAAACGATTACGAAAGGTATAGCCTTAGGTACCACCCTGTTCATAAAGTCTAAACGATTAGAATCGTTCCATGTGTGAAATACCTCAAGTTTCAACTGGAAAACCCTCTTCTCCAAAGTTGCTGACAACGGTCCACGGAACCTCGCACAGATCTCTCTGGGAAGAATTTGGACTGTTGTCTGTGCTGTATCAATATGAGACTGTTTCTATGTCACTGGCTGAAAGTTGTAGGAAGAGGAGAGCAGTCGCCACCTCTCAGCTCTCAATGTGTGGAAAAAATGCAAAAAATACAACTGAAGTTGATAGAGAGAGGGAGAGAGAGAGAGAGAGAGAGAGAGAGAGAGAGAGAGAGAGAGAGAGAGAGAGAGAGAGAGAGAGAGAGAGAGAGAGAGAGAGAGAGAGAGAGAGAGAGAGAGAGAGAGAGAGAGAGAGAGAGAGAGAGTGAGAGAGAGAGAGAGAGAGAGAGAGAGAGAGAGAGAGAGAGAGAGAGAGAGAGAGAGAGAGAGAGAGAGAGAGAGAGAGAGAGAGAGAGAGAGAGAGAGAGAGAGAGAGAGAGAGAGAGAGAGAGATATCTTGGGACCAATCCGGAGACACCGAGTGTTAGCCCCTGAAGGCTACACCTCCTGATGGACATGAGGTGGTAGACGGGTTTTGAAAACGGGTCGCATTAGTGTCCATCTTGTCGAACCACCTGACAGTGGTCCCTGCGTATAACAAATAGGTGAGAATAAAGCCTCGGATAAAGCCAGCCTAAGTACCAAATTTCGTGGAAGCTCTTTAGCATCATTTGCGGCATCAGGTCTATTTATTTCGTTTACTCTGAAAAAAAAAATTAACCGTCTGAAATAGCCACAAAAATGTATACTACGAAAAAAGAGGGCATGACACTGAAGAAGGTTGTGCCCAAGAGTCAAACAATTCCAAAAAGCAAGACTCAAGAACTACAAAGATTACACACACGACCTGAGGCTGCGAGACCCATGAAAGACACGAGGACGAGGAGGAACGTCTTTATGATGTCACAGGGATGACACGTGACAAAAGATCTCGTTCAGTGTTGACTGAAAAAGTGGCAGATTCGAAATTGACGCCAGATGAGATCCCCCCTGCACCGTTGTACGCTTCTGCTGGAGTGCCAAGCGAACAAAGGATGCCAGCCAATAGACCAATACTGTATACATCGGAGAGCGACCCAGGTGCTCACTGGGTACCGAAAGACCAGATGTAAATGTTTAAGTGGGCGTATCTTTGTGATTTACTGAAATAATATTAGCATTATTTTCTTTTGTGCTGTCGCAAGAGGGCCGAGGAGACAAAGGAAAGGACAACTGGAAATTGGCGCTGTCCCTCACAAATGAACAAATACAACAATGACTGATACCATAGCGTGAAAAGTAGGGGTGTGTACAATGTATTGTTTATTCTCTCCATAACAAAGACGATATATGCGATATGCCGGTAGGCTTACAACGATACAGAAAATAATATGAGTCAAGCAGGTGGGAAAGTCTTTACGTGTGGAGCATCAACTGATTCGCATCAGCCATTGTGAACCAAAACAATACTGGTATGGTCACACACACACATAAAGAAACACTTGTACATAAACTTTCTCTCTCTCTCTCTCTCTCTCTCTCTCTCTCTCTCTCTCTCTCTCTCTCTCTCTCTCTCTTTCCTTTGCGCATGCATACACCCATTCATTCATGCACAAGCACACACACGCTCGATCTTTTAAATAAAGTGGAAGAACCAAAAGAAGAGTTATATGTGCAACATATTAGACATGAATACAGTAAATGTAGATTAAGAATAACTGAAGGAAAAATATCCTACAAAAGATATGTTCTAATGTCGAGGGCCTAATTTTAGAACTTAGTGAGCAGAAACACCAAACCGAAACTCAATGGAAATATACTGTGTATGTCAGAGACGAAGTTGGATAAGTATGTACAAAAAGGTTTACTAGCAACGGATACATCACACAGAGAAAAGACAAAGGGGGGTATGAAAAAGCGTATTAATACTAAGCAAGTAAGAGCCACAGGTCAAAGAGAGGTAACCGAAACGACGAAAAAGAAAAAAAAAATTACGTTGTAACAACAACAGTAACAGACAGAAGTGAAACTAGACTGATTATTACCTTAGAGTGTAAACTGAATCTCTTCAAGGATAAAAAAACACCCAACCAGAAACAATAAGAATGGAAATGAATAAACAAAGATATATTTTGTACAGGAGCCTCTTGTGTGACATACTAATCATCTATTCAAACGAAGGGAGTGCACAATTGGGAAATTACCTTCTTCATCGATTTTTGTTATACAACAGTAGACTTTGGTGAAGAAACAAAACAAAGGGAATGTTTAAATATTCGTAACCAATAATATTTATTACTCTATAACTCCTAACTATAATTTTTTTATACAGACTAGTGTCTAGAAAGTTATTTTATCAACTACACACACATATATATATATATATATATATGTATATATATATATATATATATGTATATACATATATCTGTGTGTGTGTGTGTGTATATATATATATATATATATATATATGTATATATATATATATATATATATATATATATATATATATTGATGGATTGATTGATTCGGTTTAACTTTGAGAAACTCACCTTTATCAGGAGGCTAGAAAGGTACCCCTTCCAGAGGACTTTGTATAGTGGAATATAATGAGCCATGCCCTTGTTTTAACTCACCGGCGGCATGGTTCGAAACACCATCACATCGACTTATGTCGCAAGTAGTTGCACGCTAATATATATATATATATATATATATATATATATATATATATATATATGTATATATATATATATATATATACATACATATGTATATATATAATATATATATATATGTATATATATACAAATATGTATATATACACACATATATATATATATATGCGTAAGTAACCACTAGGAAAAGAAAACTAACGAAGCAGAGCGCTTTCGTATGTTCATCTTCAGTGCAGATGCAAAGAAGGAATTATAAAATGAAGAAACAAGGTACAGAATAATTTATGACATAGTGAAGAGGGCATTCGGAGAGGTAGTGGAAAGTGTACACGTCACGGACGTTTGAACCGTCCTGGTAAGCAACAAGTATTGGACAACTGCTCATAATTTATATTATAATTTGAATAATTTTGAAATTTCATGAGAAATATAACTATTTAATTTGTACAAACCTTGCTGAAGATTAACATTTATCCCCTTACTAGATTTGATCAAACTGCATTCAATTAAATTTCTTTCTGTTATGTTGCTGTTGTATGTGATGACTTTAGCGTTATCCCAGTCAACTGGGTGGTTAAAATGGTTCATGTGGTTGAATATACCGCTAGATTGGTTTCCCTCTCTAACGTATTTTGTTGTGGTGATTGATTCGTGTTTTGAGTGTTTTAGCAGTCTGACCAACATAAAACTGATTACATGATTTACAAGGTATTTTGTACACACACACTTTATCACTATTGACAGAATTATTTTAATGAGCAATTGTCTTACAGTGTTCTTATTGTTAAAAGCTACATTAATGTTAAATTTACGTAATATATTTGGAATGTTTTGCAGTTTTTCTTGGTACGGTACAATTAGCAAGTTATTCATATTGTATGTAATTATACGAAAGCGCTCTGCTTCGTTAGTTTACTTTTCCTAGTGGTTACTTACGCATATATATATATATATATATATATATATATATATATATATATATATATACATATATATATATATAAATATATATATATATATATATATATATATATATATATATATATATATTAGCGTGCAACTACTTGCGACATAAGTCGATGTGATGGTGTTTCGAACCATGCCGCCGGTGAGTTAAAACAAGGGCATGGCTCATTATATTCCACTGTACAAAGTCCTCCGGAAGGGGTACCTTTCTAGCCTCCTGATAAAGGTGAGTTTCTCGAAGTTAAACCGAATCAATCAATCAATCCATCAATATACATGTATATATATATATATATATATACACATATATATATATACACACATATATATATATATACACATATATATATATACATATATATATACATATATATATATGTACATGCGTATGTGTAAATTGCACAGGGTGATGTGATGTGTCTAGTGTGGCTAGTATCAAGTTAGTGCTTTGGCATTACTTTGCATGCCCTCTCGCTTTCAGCTACCACCACTGGCTAGTCTAGTTACAAAAAGGGAGCCGCCCTGCGTAAGTCTTCCCTGCCAGTACATAACCTCTCCATCACCAAGACTCCTCTAGGGCCTCCCCGTGGCTACGCATGGTAACTGGGCACCTCGCGGCCCCAGGCTGACTTTGCAGGAGATCTCGGAGCAGCAGGAGGCCCCAGAGGTGGGAGTTATGGTTACGCTTTGACTCCTCACCAACTCCTGCCCCACTGCCTTGTGGGTTAGTCTTGGTCGACACAAGGCTACGGGAGCAAACCCGGACCACAAACACTCGTGAGGGGCGACCACACCCCCATCGACATGGCCTCAAATGGCGGAATGAGGCAAGGCCTTCCGATAGGCAGGCTAGCTGCGAATAATCAACAATAAGCAGTCATGGACCAAATGGCGGTATGCCTCATCAGGATGAAGGACGTGTTGCTACTAGCAATAGCAGCCTGAAAATGCCTCCGAGCTCTAGGACGAGGCCTGCCTGCGACCAGAGCCGCTTTAAGCTCTAATGCTCGCTTGGCTGCTCAAGCGATAGGCGCTGCCCCACCAGTAAGGGGTCTGCGGCAGAGCGCTGCAACTGCTCCCTGCACCGGTTGTCTCGGCTCACATCCCAGCCACCGGACTCTGCAGAGAAAGGTGAAGATGGTGGACCCGAGAGATGTGCAATCTCCCTTCCACCTTAAATATCATTTGCACATGTTTCACTCTGTGCTTCCTCATCCCATCTCATTCTTCATCCCAAAAGTCCTACGGCGACAGTCAGGCTGGTGACGAGGGCAGGTGTGGAATGCTGGGAGCCCTTAGCCGGTCGGCTGCACGGCAGGTGGCCCAGTGCACATGATCGTTGGCGGGTTGAACCTGGAGCAGCAGTCTGCCTTCGGTGTCTCTCTGGGCGTCTGGGTAGCCCTATTCAGGGACAGCACTGCCCACCTCAATTAGAGGAAGGGTCGATAAAAGGAGACTTAAGAATTGCCTGCTCCCCCCAAAACTTGTGGTGGGTAACCGCGCTCACCAGAGTGTCCCTTACAGCGGTCGTACTATGAAATACAAAACCTTGAAAATTGCCTCATGGAATGTGAGAACACTTCTAGACTCCAACCCGGACTTACCTAAACGCCGTACTGCTCTCGTGGCGGCAGAACTAGCCCGTTATAAGATAGACATCGCTGCCCTTAGCGAGACTAGGCTTCCAGATTCAGGATCCCTTACGGAAACAGGAGAAGGTTACACCTTCTTCTGGCAAGGGGCTCCCCTTGATCAACCAAGACAAATGGGCGTGGGCATTGCAGTGCGGTCATCTATACTACAAACTATTCCAACCGCTCCAATTGGTATCAGCCCTAGAATTATGACTTGGCGCATACCACTCGCCAAAGCCCAGTACGCTACACTTTTAAGTGTCTATGGCCCAACGCTACCATCTGAAGAACATATTAAAGACACATTTTACAACTGCCTCCACGAAACCTTACAGAATATCCCACCCAGAGATAAGATTCTCCTGCTTGGCGACCTAAACGCACGTGTAGGCAGCAGCCACCATCTCTGGGAAGGAGTACTCGGGCAACATGGAATAGGGAAATGCAATGAAAATGGACTCAGGTTGCTCACGCTATGCTCCGAACACTCTCTTACCATCACCAACACCAAATTTCAACTTAGAAATATGCACAAAGCAACATGGATGCACCCAAGATTAGGACATTGGCACTTATTAGACTATGTGATAGTCAGGCAACGCGATATCAGTGAAGTCTTAATTACACGGGTTATGAGAGGAGCAGAGGCCTCAACAGATCATAGGCTGGTCAGATCCATACTGCGGCTTAAAATCAGACCTATCACCCGCAGAAGAAACCTCAGTCCTAAAATTAACCTAGCTGCTCTTCAAAACTCAAACACTAGAGAAGCTTTCCAACAGGCTGTGACAGATTCACTTCCACCAGCTCGACAACCAACAGGAGATTCAAACATCACCACTGAATCTCTCACTACATCATGGAACAATGTCTGTGCCACCCTCCTGCAAACTGCAAAAGCCGTCTTATGCTCAACCAATCGAAGACACCGCGACTGGTTTGATGAAAATGCTGAAAACATTCATGATCTTATTACGGCAAAGAATAAAGCCCATGACCTTTACCTCCGTAACCCATCTCCTACCACCAGAAACCAGTTCTCAGCAGTACGCT
>NC_134814.1:18567179-18582179 GCF_046742065.1 Oratosquilla oratoria
AGCAGTGTGTTATTAGAGGAGAATCTAACGCTAAACTCAAGAGAAAAGATATTGAACGTGAAGAGAGAATCTTGTCTGTTTTTAGCGAGAAGGACAATAATATTACGATAGGTTAGAGTTTCTACGAGCGCTGGCACATAATCTAAAATTTTGAGCTTTCAGTATATAATATTGCTTATTAAGTTAAATTTTTATATCCTTTTTGTATTTTTTAAGTATATCTTTATGTGTGTCCTAAATAAAAGTCTCTATCATTGTCTTTAAAGTATATTTTTATGTGTGTCTTGAATAAAAGTCTCCGATTTAAATTCTTGTATTTCTATCATTGTCTTTACATCAATTTTAGACTAATCGTCATTAGACCAAATAGTATATTGGACGAATCGGTTTTAGACGAATCGGTTTTAGACGAAATGATCTATTAGACCAATTGGCTTTGGACCAATCGGTATTAGACCAATCGTCGTTAGACCAATCGTACCATACCCGTATGCATGCGCAAAGGAAAGAGAGAGAGAGAGAGAGAGAGAGAGAGAGAGAGAGAGAGAGAGAGAGAGAGAGAGAGAGAGAGAGAGAGAGAGAGAGAGAGAGAGAGAGAGAGAGAGAGAGAGAGAGAGAGAGAGAGAGAGAGAGAGAGAGAGAGAGAGAGAGAGAGGAGAAGAGAGAGATAGAGGAGAGAGAGAGAGAGAGAGAGAGAGAGAGAGAGAGAGAGAGAGAGAGAGAGAGAGAGAGAGAGAGAGAGAGAGAGAGAGAGAGAGAGAGAGAGAGAGAAAGTTTATGTACAAGTGTTTCTTTATGTGTGTGTGTGACCATACCAGTATTGTTTTGGTTCACAATGGCTGATGCGAATCAGTTGATGCTCCACACGTAAAGACTTTCCCACCTGCTTGACTCATATTCTTTTC
This sequence comes from Oratosquilla oratoria, assembly GCF_046742065.1. Lineage (NCBI taxonomy): Eukaryota > Metazoa > Arthropoda > Malacostraca > Stomatopoda > Squillidae > Oratosquilla > Oratosquilla oratoria. The sequence goes on from NC_134814.1 coordinate 18,568,085, forward strand.
TGTATCGTTGTAAGCCTACCGGCATATCGAATATATCGTCTTTGTTATGGAGAGAATAAACAATACATTGTAACACCCCTACTTTTCACGCTTTGTATCAGTCATTGTTCTATTTATTCATTTGTAAGGGGCAGCGCCAATTTCCTGTTGTCCTTTCCTTTGTGTCCTCGGCCCTCTTGCGACAGCACAAAAGAAAATAATGCTAATAATATTTCAGTAAATCACAAAGATACGCCCACTTAAACATATACATCTGGTCTTTCGGTACCCAGTGAGCACCTGGGTCGCTCTCCGATATACACAGCATTGTTCTATTGGCTGGTATCCTTTGTTCGCTTGGCACTCCAGCAGAAGCGTACAACGGTGCCGGGTGGATCTCATCTGGCGTCAATTTCGAATCTTTTTTTTGGCCAACACTGAACGAGATCTTTTGCCACGTGTCATACCTGTGGCATCATGAAGATGTTCCTCCTCGTCCTCGTGTCTTTCATGGCTCTCGCAGCCTCAGGTCGTGTATGTAATCTTTGAAGGTCTTGACTCCTGCTTTTCGGAATTGTTTGACTCTTGGGGACAACCTTCCACAGTGCTATACCCTCTTTCTTCGTAGTATACATTTTTGTGGCTGTTTCAGACAGTAAACCTTTTTCTTTTTTTAGAGTAAACAAAATAAATAGACCTGATGCCGCAAATGATGCTAAAAGAGCTTCCACGAAATTAGGTACTTAGGCTGGCTTTATCCGAGGCCTTATTCTCACCTATTTGTTAGACGCAGGGACCACTGTCGGGTGGTTCTACAAGATGCACACTAATGCGACCCGTTTTCAAAACCCGTCCACCACCTCATGTCCATCAGGAGGTGTAGCCTTCAGGGGCTAACACTCGGTGTCTCCGGACTGGGCCCAAGATCTCTCTCTCTCTCTCTCTCTCTCTCTCTCTCTCTCTCTCTCTCTCTCTCTCTCTCTCTCAACTTCAGTTGTATTTTTTGCATTTTTTTCACACATTGAGAGATGAGAGGTGGCGACTGCTCTCCTCTTCCTACAACTTTCAGCTAGTGACATAGAAACAGTCTCACATTGATACAGCACAGACAACAGTCCAAATTCTTCCCAGAGAGATCTGTGCGAGGTTCCGTGGACCGTTGTCAGCAACTTTGGAGAAGAGGGTTTTCCAGTGAAACTTGAGGTATTTCACACATGGAACGATTCTAATCGTTTAGACTTTATGAACAGGGTGGTACCTAAGGCTATGCCTTTCGTAATCGTTTCTATATTTTACTTTCTTCTCTCGTGATCATTACTCTGGACTTGATAGCTGGGTACTACTCCCTTGGGAAGCCACAACAATATACAAACCTAATCAATCTTTTTGAGTTTCCTCATAAGAAAATATTTTTGCAAGAGGTAGTTCGCTAATTATCTTTATTTTTCACAGAAAACCTCATTAACTCTCTTGTTAAACACATCTTTCCACTCACCTACGACTTGACATTTCTCGGACGGAGAACATCAAGACACTGCAAACGGATATTAAAGATTCTTCTCTTCTTTCCGGCATGGTGGAGCGTACATCTTTCTCGTTTTGCCGATTTCTGTCCTTGGCCACTTTCTCCTCAAGCTGTTTCTCCATGGCAGTATAGAGCAGTTTCTCCAAGGTGACTAAGATCGTATATAGTCGACCAAAACAAAATCATTAAGAGAAACCAAATTCTTTACAGGGTTAGCTAATACAGTCTTCATTATATGCAGAGACGTCTTTCTATGCTGAATAAGACTGTATATCGCCAGGAAAAACAAAAGTTAACGTACTTATATGGACCAAAGTCCCTGGTTTCCTATCCTCGTTTTTCTTTCTTGGTCTGTACAGAGTTCCTCAACATAGCTATTACTTTTTATCTCTCATATCTCAGCCAATCTCGTTATCTCTTCTTATCGAACTGAAATGACGATTTCAAGAATTAAAAGCAAGATAAATATTAAAAAATACATTTATTAGGCACTGTGAGAATTACTTAACAATACATTGACCAATATAAAGAATCTGTCCAAGTAACCCACTTACTGCAGGAGGCCCTAAACTTTTCCAGATTTCCTCTCTAATTAGTATAGGATATCTTCATAATATACTTAATGAGGATTTTCTTTGTAGATGCAAGTACCTGTTATACGTTTTATCTAATTTAATACATATTACTGTAAATTCCGCACTGCAACTACGACAACTCGGACATGCAGAAGTTAATTCACTGATAGTTCACGATCACATAATTCACGACCAATTCTTCAAATAAACATAGTATCCATTAATATCTACATTCATAAGATGTAAAGTAAATAATATACAACAATTTCTCCAATCCACATAGATCTACCTAAAATAATTGTATATATCAACCAACAGCTTATACAAATAAACTATTAAATACTACGAATAACAGATATAAGATTCAATAATACCAAACACCATGTAAACATATCAAACCTCAGATATATAGAAATCAATAATTACATACCAAACATCTCTGTGCATTTTGACACAATGTACTTACGAGGTACTTTTTCAAAGTAATTCTATATAATATCAAAGACAGTACACAATACACCTTTCAAATACAAGCTACATTTACACCTCTGAAATAATTAACCAATATATAACAACTCAATATCACATAAAACTTACGAAAAATCAGACTAATACACACCAAACAAAATGCTCAACTTAACATTCTCACCACGACCACCTCCTATCCCCTCCCATCCCCAAGAAGTCTCACAAGCTGTCACCCAAATCTAACACATAATGAAATAAAACAAAGGAAAACACAACGATAAATCCTACAATGCACAAAACCAACACATAAAATCATGTCATTACAATAAATTATTCCCAACTACAAAGACGCAAAGACGTCATACGTGTCGATAGATTACAAGGAAATCTTTCCCATTATATAAAAATCTCTTCTTCCTTCTGACCGTCGTGACGCCCCGGAATAAAACATAGCTACATCAAACTCAAAACTGTACTAACTCCATCTATTGCCAACATAATATAACCATCTCCAATACATTAGTCTAAAGTCAATATACTCGTATAAAATATTCTCACCTTATCAACTCAACTCTGAAACGATATAGCTCAAACAAACCCAACCAAGATACAAAAAATATGTCACACAAATTTCAAGAAAGACACATCCTCAAAATTTCCCATTAAAAGACAAACAATAATAATTTCATACCATAATCTAAACCCATACATATAATATATACCTCCACCTCAAACTTACATGGTTTTTAAATTCAAAGGTTAACTACGAATAACAAAACTCACAGATTTCCATAATCTATGTACAAGAGTGATGATAGGAAGAACAGTATAATTTACAAAAATGACAATTTCCCACAAAATGTATATTAGCAACATTTAACTCATAACATTATGGAACAAAACGAATTGATAAAACAGTCAAATCAACCTTGTGCAACATTAGAATAAATATTAAATATTTCTCACAGAGACAACAGAAAACTAGATCAGAAATAATCCCAAATTCCTACACTATAATCCTACCTGAACATTACATAAGATAAAAACCCTGGTATCACACACACACTGACATCTATATACGTAAAAACAAGAGAAGGATTTATATGGATCTATATTATTATTTTATTTAGTTATATTACAACGAACACGTTCATGTAACATCCTTACAAACTAATACTGATAATTTTAGGATATCTTGTATTCATTAAAGCTATGCCTCTACTGAAAATGTACCCATGAACAAATACAAACGGAAACTACATAAAAAGAGATCCCCGAACTAAAGTGACAAACATCAATTCTCATTGAACAGAGAAAGGATATAATTAGTGCAAAGTGATAATAACAATCATTCTCATTGGAAAGAGAATGTACCTACAAATGAAAATATTTTAATGCATTTTTTACATTGCTTGTTGAATACATTAAGAAGATATGATAATATACGTAAACCCCCACCCTACTCATTCAAGACAATAATGAATTTTACAAGTCAATGTCTCCCACTAGCAACTTGACAAATTATCATGGCTTTGTTTCTTTTTGCAATTTTGTATGCCAAACCCCAGTGTCACGACCTTAACCCAAGGTACGTGGATGTACCTCAAAAGGTCGGGGAGGCAATGTAATCCTCACTAACCATCACCAACCATGCACGTGATCCACACCCGTGCGAGATGGTACTCGTCTTTAGCAAGACTCCCAATCTTGCAGACCTCACAAATTCCTCAACCACAAAACAGCTTGACTCAATAATGCAGCGTAATACAAACATGACGCCCCCGCAGTATCCACAAGAATTCTGGGCCCAGTGTGTGATGCAGAATCGGGAGAATGGAGACGAATGCACAATAGGGAAATTAGAGAACAGACAGGACAACAAATACTGCATAATATCGCAAGTGGGAGAAGTGCAAGGTGGGCCGGACACTGTGCCAAGATGTAGCCAACAAGATGGCCAAAAATGGTGATGGAGGGAAGTATAAGGGGTAGATGGCCCCTGGGAAGACCTAGGTACCGGTGGAACGATACAGTGGAGAATAACGTGGCCTGAATTAACACTGACCTACAAAATTGGAAGGAAACAGCGGAGGACAGATTGGTCTGGAGAGGTATAGTGAAAGCGGTGAAGGGACTGCAGTCCTGATAGCCATTGGAGCTAGAGTTGTTTATATCGATGTGAAGGCAACTATGGGCGTATGTGTGGATTGATTTTGTTTAGATACTTTATTGGATATTATTCCCAGAGTCTTTGCTACATGCCTAGCATTGCCGATAGGAAGACTAGGTAATAGTCTATTACTGGTAATAGAGTATAGGTATCGAAAGAAGTGGATGTCGTCTTTAGAGCGTATTATCAGCTCGATCGTTGCCGGGAATACCCACATGAGATAACATCTAGCAGAAATATACAGCTTTGAAGCCGGTGGAGATTTAGATGATCCATGAATTGATTGTTGGATCAGTGAGTAACGGGACTTCAAGGTATAATTTGCTTGTAAAGCACTGCGTGGATTTGATATTATATTGTGTTTAGAGAGAGCTGTGAATAGTATGAAGGGTGGCGAGGATGGCTAAAGATTTCAATGTCAAGATAAGACAATGTGGGTTCGGGTAGGGATCCAAATCTTGTTTCATTTCGGTCCAGTGCAACATAAACTAATCTGTGATTGGAGCAGGAGCCATCAGTATATATGTAAACACATGTTAAACGAGTAGGTTAGTAGTATAATTTCGGTAGACTTTTTTTAAGGTGGCTAAGGTGAGTCGGGGGTGTATTAGAGGATAGCCAGGTGGCTCAATTGGCCATTGTTATGGGAAGGACTTTGTAGGCAATTTCCAGGGTGGATTGTAGGTCTGCAATTCTTTTGCCATGTGGGCAAATATTGTACAGTCTGAGACTAGTGCAGGCTGATCTTGATTGTATTTTGTATATTTTGCTGGGTTTGAGAATGGTGTGTCATGTGAAGGTGCTGAGTAATGGTCACATATGTCATCTAAGTGACAACATTGTTGATTAGTGTGTCCAAGGTGTTGGCAGTTGAAGCATTGGTTTGGGTGTGAATTAGTATTTTTCAACTTCATACATTACGTAACCTACGGTTAGAAAAGTTGGAAGCTGTGAATAAATGAAGGTCACTATTATTATGGGGTTATCGATCTTTGTGCCGTTTACAGCTTTCTTAACCCAATTCACTTATTACTTTTGACTACCCTTCTGATCTTGTCATTGTTTCTTCTGTATACTATAGTAGAGGTAGTTGGCTGTTATGGGCAATAGTTTGCCTATAACACCAAACCATCTTCACGATACTACATAGAAGAAAGGATTGTAGAATACTCCCATATTTGTGGTAAATCTTTATGTGGTGGTATTCGGACTGGGGCTTCTGTCACGGTTGTTAGAACTATAAATTTGTTATATTGAACTCTTTATTCTACTTCTGTTGTTAGGCTTTCTCCTTGGAACCAAATATCGCGGGAGTCTCCATTTATCTTCAAATCCAGCATATACTTCTATTTGGCATTTCTTTGTTAGTAGATTTCAAGACCCAAGAATCTTGGGTAGTCCATGGCAGAGTCCATTTTATTTCGGTATTGGTTATGTTAGTGGCTGGCAGAACTGGGTAGGGTCGTTTATCCAATATCTCTTAATAGAATCGGGGTTGCTATCATGGATTGATGTTTGGATCTACTGACTACACTACAGTTGGCAATGATTACCCTTTATAGGGAGGGTGAGTAATTGTTCATGTAATACCACTGCAGACTATTTTACAGTTTGAGGGAACTCATCGCTCCGTTCATGGAGAAACGGTCCGGGCTGGCAGGAGTGCAACAATGGAATTCTGATTGATGAGGGCGGCTTCCCAGCCAGGTTAAGTACAGGAGGTTATATTTAGGCTCCATTTTCTAGCCCCTTCCCCATGTGGGGTAAATAGAGCGTTTTCTGAATACGGATGCTCAGTCGGTAGGCTGCTGCCATGCTGCGTTGCTCCCTTGTCCCTTCACAGGGTAGCCACTAGACCTATACCACCTTACCATCGCCACAGGACCTTTTGTTGTTAGTTGGAAGAATGAATTTATTAATAGTGGGAAAAAAATGAATGTTTGAATGTACTGTCAGTCTCAGTCGCTACTTTACTTTTGGCATCATTTCCCGGATGGAAGTCTAACTCAGGGACACCACGAAGAGGTAGTGAGGCAGCTATTGATTTTCCCTCAACCTGTTTTCGAATCCTGTTTTGATATATCTCCCTCTCCTTAGGTGGGAGATCAACCAGTCAGTTAATTCGTTGCCCCGGGTCTCTATTGCAGAAGACCCACGGCTCCCAGAACTAGAGACAGCCACCTAAAAGACCTATTGGTCACTCAGGGAAGAAATGTTGTGTTATTGTGAAGGGATTGTTAGTGTGGGGCAGTGGAAGATGAGGTGTTCACTATCTTCTGTGTAATGGTTGCATCTAGATTAGTATATGTCTGTGATCAGGCCTATTCTGTGTTGAAACCGTCTTAGAGCTAGATGGTGTACTGAAAACATGCGTGCCAGTGTAGCTTTTATTTCTCTTGGGTAAAATTTTCCTGTGGAGCTGATGTAGGGGGCCTCTTGGTATAGTATTGAGTTTGGGATCCGTCTTGAAGAACTGGTTTAATGATCTGGGTGTGAATGAATTTCTTTTGTATGAATTTAATATGTGTATAGGTGAGAGATTGTTGTGCACTGGCAGAGCTTATGTGACGTAATAAGATGGGTGAATGGGGTAAAGGTTTCTGGCATAGAATTGTATACCTATCACTTTCATATGATATTCTATGGAGATGATTTTAGTTTCTGTGTGCAGGTATCCTATTTGGGATGTTTTGGTTATCCTAATACTATTTTCAATGCTTTATTTTATATGGTTTGTAAAATATGAACATAAGTTTTTTGATCGTTGCGAATCATGCTTCAGAAGTGCAGTCTTGTCAGTTTTCACTGTCAGACCTTTAACGTGTGGGTTTAAGGTAACATGAGTATCAGAGGTGAAGGCCAGAAGTTTAGGGTTCTTTTCCAGTAGATTTTTTTGGCATATTCATTTCACTATAGGGTTGTATTTTTTCATGGTTGTCTGTTGTGAGCAGTGTTATTGATGACTAGGTGCGAGACCTCCATTCTATAATTTCTATGCTGAGTTATATTTGCCTTAGGGGAATACAATAATGTCAAGTTCTATATTTGATGATGAGGGCTCACTTATGAAAAGGATATGTAGAATAAGTGTGAGAATTGCTCCTTGGAGGACTATTAAATTGTGTTTTTGACCCAGGAATTTTGTTATTCTGCATCGTCCATCTACTAATAAGCTAAAAACTTTTTGTTGAATCCCTCCGGAACTTTGTTTTATGATGCTTATGAGAAGTATGCTGGTGGAGTAACTCCTTAAATTTGTGCTAGCTAGGGAAGATGGACAGTTCTATTGCAATTCTGTCTGCTTTTTATCTTTCCATCAGCTTAGATAAAGTGGAAAGTAATTAAATTGGTGTGTAAGATTCCAGATTTTTAGGTTGTTTGATTTCAATATGAGTATTTTGTGGGATATTTTCCAGTTAAGATTTGTATTATTACTGGGCTGAGTTATTTTAGGTGGATGCTCGAGATCGTAACGGTTTTTGGCTAGGGAGTTTTTAAATTTTCTCATTGTCCCTTCCACGACTTCGCTAGAGAATAGGGGAGTGGCATTTTTGTCTAGTTTAATTCGTTTTTCTATCTTCTGGAATTATGGTCTTGAAACTTGTGACGGTTTCAAGGAAGCAAGATAACAAACAAGATTATCAGAGTTTTTCCGCCAGCTTTGCATCTGACCTCCGCATTTTGCCAGTCCATTTCGTGTTGTCGGTCCTCACAGTGTCTAAAAATCGCCGAGCTCTTGTACTTCCCGCTTACCGCCCTCCGGTGTTCTAATGCCCGTGTCGTCAGCTTCTTTCCAGTTTCTCCCGCGTAATGAGCATGACAATATCTGCATTCGATGTCGTAAACTATCTCAGCCTGGTTTCCTTCAGTTTCCTTGTACTTCACCTTTGTCAGGATACCGTGCAGTGTTCATTGGTTTGTGCACAACTGACATCCCGTGTTTATTTAAAAGCCTGGCCGTCACTTCAGACGGCCCTTTTATGTGGATATATATGTATATGTATATGTGTATATATATATATATATATATATATATTTATATATATATATATATATATTGAATTGAACACGACTGCGTTCTGACATTTTTTAATCTTTGTCTACATGAACACAAAACTGGTGTCCGTCACCACCGCACAACAAACGCCTGGGTGAACCACATCGAAGAAAAACAACATTTACCTCAATGGAACCATGTAATCATTTTACATGAAAACCTAAAAAAAAAAAAAAAAAAAAAAAAAAAACACATTAGAAGCAATATACATAACCACCAACGATTGCATCAACAACAGAACAGGAGATATCAATATTGCAAAACATGCCACCAAATACGCCATGAGACAATTGCTCACACAACGAACAACCACCTCCGCCTGCCACACATCTGACCCTACATGACCACCAAGCTAAGCACCATATAAAATCTCACCCCGCGTCCCTCATGAACCACAGCAACTGCCCTATAAATACCAATGATTTAATTCTTTGTAAATATTACCTATGAAGAAGCCTCAAAGGCGAAACCGGTCATGAATAAAGTCTCTTGTTCCTAATCATGTCTTTCCATTCTTACCATTCATATATATATATATATATATATATATATACATATATATATATATATATATATATATATATTGTATATATGTATATATACAAACACACAAATGTATACAGAAACATTCTTTCTCGAATATATATTGGATGTTGCGGCACGGAAGTGTCTGCAAGTGACAGAGGTAAAAGGATTAGTACTGAATAAATTCATGTGAGGCGAGTTTCACGGGAACTTATGAAAGAACAGGTAGGCCACAAAGAGTGAGGGAGTTGGTGGGAGAAGAAGACTGAGTAGGAAGAAGAAGAGGAGGAGGAGAAGAGGTAGAAGAGAGAGATAGGAGGGAGGACAGGAGGTTAAGGTGTAAGTGTGGGCTGAAAGAATCGAGAGTATGAGAAATGCAGAAGAAGGAAACGAGACAAATGGAGGAGGCTGAGGAGGATTCAAGCCAGTGAAGAGGGAGACGGGACAGGAAGGAACAGAAAGGAAGAGAAAGGGGATAGTAGGAAAAGAAATAAGATGGAAGAAAGCGAAGAGGAGAGATAGGATGGGAAAGCAAAGAAAGAGAAGGAGGAAAAGGGGAGGATGCAACGGAACAATGATTATGTAAAAATAAGAGTGAAAATAGTAGTAATATGAGCGCAAGTGTATAGTTTCAGGAGTGAAGATCGGATAGAAAAAATAAGGACACAAATAAATTGTTTTAGGAAAAAGAGGATGGGAAATAAACAAAAGAGAGAAACAATAGGTGATGAAAGAAAAGAGGAAAAAGGAAAATCAAATGAAATAGATAGAGAAGGCGAGGAAGAGAAGAAATATAAAAAGAAGGAAGAAAAGGGAAAGAGGAGAAGGAAGAGAGAGAAAATAATGAAGAAATGAAAAGAAAATAGAATGAGACAGGGTAAGATAGAAACAAGAGAATAAATTGGGAGAAGAGGAACATGAAAGTAAAGAGGAAGAGGAAAAGATGAGAAATGGAAGAGGAGGGGGAGGGGGAGGGGGAGGGGGACGACGATCGGGGAGCCTCGTAAAGTAAAGAGGAGAAAGAAAGGATGGTGCGAGAACGGAACCCACAGAAGAGAGAAAGAAAGAGAAGAGGGTGGAACGAGGAAAGACGGAGGGTGACAGGCGAGGATGATGAATAAGCAACACCATGTTGGACAAGAACTCGAAGGAGGAAAGAAAATGGAAATTCTGTTAGGGTGGAAGTGGAAGAAGAAGAGACATTTTTACGAAGGAAGTAGGGAGGGTAGGAGGGATGGAGCCAGAAAGGAGGCGAAAGAGGAGAGGGAGGAAGGGAGGAAGGTAAAGAGAGGGAATGAGGGAGAAATGGAGGGAGAGAAAGAGAGCGGGGTGATTTAGAAAAAGGAAGGAGGAATGGAGGGGGAGAGAGTGGGGATAAAGGAATGAGGGAGAAGAACGGAGTGAAGGAGGAACTGATAATCAGAATGAGGGAGGGAGAAAAGGATGGAGAGTAGGAAGGATGGAATAAGGATAAGACACACTTAGGAGAGAGAGAGAGAGAGAGAGAGAGAGAGAGAGAGAGAGAGAGAGAGAGAGAGAGAGAGAGAGAGAGAGAGAGAGAGAGAGAGAGAGAGAGAGAGAGAGAGAGAGAGAGAGAGAGAGAGAGAGAGAGAGAGAGAGAGAGAGAGAGAGAGAGAGAGAGAGAGAGAGAGAGAGAGAGAGAGAGAGAGAGAGAGAGAGAGAGAGAGAGAGAGAGAGAGAGAGAGAGAGAGAGAGAGAGAGAGAGAGAGAGAGAGAGAGAGAGAGAGAGAGAGAGAGAGAGAGAGAGAGAGAGAATGAATTTAAATGAGAGGTTTCGAGGATGGCGATGACATCTACTTTACCTCCTCTTCCTCCTCCTCCTTTCCTTTATCCTCCTTCGGTTTCTTCTATCTCCTCCTCCTCTTCCCCCTCCTCCTCCTCCTCCTCCTCCTCCTCCTCCTCCTCTCCCCTCTTCTCTTCCTCCTATTCTCCCTTCTCGTCCTCCTAGTCCTGGTTATTCTTTTTTATCATCAACATTCCCTCCCACTGATTTTTCTTCCTTCCTTCCTTCCTTCCTTCCTCTTCACTTTCTTCTTCTCCTACATTGTCTTTTCGCTCTCTCTCTTCTATTTCTTCGTCCCTTTTTCTTCTTTTCCCTCTTTTTTCTTCTATATTCTTCTCACCGTCATCCTCTTCCTCCCTTTCCGTTTCACTCCATCTTTTCCTTCTCCTGATCTTCTTCCTTCTTTTTTTCCTTTCATAATGTTCTTCCTCCCCTCCTCCTCCTCCTTCCTTCTCCTCCTCTCTCCTCCCCTACACTACATCCTCTTTCCCTTCCTCCCTCTTCCTCCTCCTCTCCCACCTTCCTTCTTTTTCCCTTCCTCCTCTTCTCCCTCCTCCTCCTCTTAACTCCTCCTCTTTTTCCTGTTTTACCTTCTTTTCTTATTTCAGGTGATGCGTGGCTCAAGGGCACTCGAGGGCCCCCGAAGACTCCGCGTCATACTCGCCGTGAGGGACTCGAAGAAGACGTACATACTCGAGGTGTAGGTCGCAAGGGGGGTTGAGGGGTGGGGTAGGGGTGGGGGGGTTGTGAGAGGAATTGGCGAATAAAAAGGGGGATGAGAGAAGTAGGAAGGTAAGAGGGAGAGGTTAAGAGTGACGGACTGAGTAGAGACGTAGGAGGGTAGCTTGTGTGTGTGTATGTGTGTGTGTGTGTGTATGTGTGTGTGTGTGTGTGTGTGTGTGTGTGTGTGTGTGTGTGTGTGTGTGTGTGTGTGTGTGTGTGTGTGTGTGTGTGTGTGTGTGTGTGTGTTAAAAACGACAGCAAATTTTTTTTTTTTTTTTCCGTGAGCTCTCAAGCTTGCGAAATGTAGATTTCTGGTAGGGGGAAAGGGATTAAATCAAATGTCCAAAACTCATAGGAAACAAAAGTTATAATGAACACAAAAAATACAGCACACAGTAAACAAAATACAAGAAAGAGTACAAAGAATACAGCAAAAAACAAAATACAAGCAGGGAGAGAGAGGAAGAGAGAGAGAGAGAATGAATTTAAATGAGAGGTTTCGAGGATGGCGATGACATCTACTTTACCTCCTCTTCCTCCTCCTCCTTTCCTTTATCCTCCTTCGGTTTCTTCTATCTCTTCCTCCTCCTCCTCCTCCTCCTCTCCCCTCTTCTCTTCCTCCTATTCTCCCTTTTTGTCCTCCTAGTCCTGGTTATTCTTTTTATCATCTTCAACATCCCCACCCCCTGATTTTTCTTCCTTCCTTCCTTCCTCTTCACTTTCTTCTTCTCTTACGTCGTCTTTTCCCTCTCTCTCTTCTATTTCTTCGTCCCTTTTTCTTCTTTTCCCTCTTTTTTCTTCTATATTCTTCTCACCGTCATCCTCTTCCTCCCTTTCCGTTTCACTCTATCTTTTCCTTCTCCTGATCTTCTTCCTTCTTTTCTTCCTTTCATAATCTTCTTCTTCCCCTCCTCCTCCTCCTTCCTTCTCCTCCTCTCTCCTCCCCTACACTTCATCCTCTTTCCCTTCCTCCCTCTTCCTCCTCCTCTCCCACCTTCCTTCTTTTTCCCTTCCTCCTCTTCTCCCTCCTCCTCCTCTTAACTCCTCTTCTTTTTCCTGATGATATTAATGATAACTTTAATTTTTAGAATGTATTAATAGGTTAGATAGGATGATGTGTACATTACATTATTACAATAACCAAGAATATGTCGTGCGTGTTTGATTATATAACGTATATGAAATTGTATAAAAAATCAAAAGTGCATTAGCTTATCTCACTTGTTCTCGCATAACCCTGGGATCTTAAATGATCTTTTCGGAACCCTAGTTGAGAAACTCTGCTCTAGATCGGAAATAGTAAAGAAGCTCTCAATATAAAAAAATAAAAAAATAAATGAATAAATAAAAATAAAAATATATAAAAGATAAAAAAATAAAAAATAAAAAATCTGAAAATGGATGAGCACGAAGAGAATAGAAGGTTAAAAAAAGTATGTTCAAGCTAGAAGATAGGCAGAGAAAGTGAAAAGTAAGTATCATTACTCGCAACATTTCTAACTAATGATTAAATGGATTTTTATCATGAGGACGCAAGCATTATTTGGAAAACGCAAAGATGGAAGCTGACAAATCAAAAGCTTTTAATCTTATCCGGAACAATAATATTCATTCTCACATTTGCCATTTGCCCTTTCATAGTACCCGAGTGTATTCTTGGAATCATAGTCGTGTCAGTAATCTCGTGAACATTTTACTAAAGAATAGTTGTTAAACACTAAAGTCATTCCTATCATACTTTGTTTTCTTTGGCTTTATAGAATCTCAGAAAACTTCAAATTTTATGGGTAACTATAGTATTTGACATTTCTGCGTATTTCCCAGAATTGACTATGACCAGTTCTTCTAAGGCTAGAGGGTTGGGATATACGACCTTTTTCCTAAAATACAACTTAAATACAACCAATGTTTGATTGAAATAGCATATGTAAATAAAACTCAAGTAGGAGATTTCACAAAAACTCTCGATCAAATTGTCAAATTCTCACATGAGAATGAGAGGAGGTTAGGAAAGGAGCGAGGCTGTATGTGTGTGTGTGTGTGTGTGTGTGTGTGTGTGTGTGTGTGTGTGTGTGTGTGTGTGTGTGTGTGTGTGTGTGTGTGTGTGTGTGTGTGTGTATGTGTGTGTAAGTGTGTGTGTGTGTGTGTGTGTGTGTGTGTGTGTGTGTGTGTGTGTGTGTGTGTGTGTGTGTGTGTGTGTGTGTGTGTGTGTGTATGTGTGTGTGTATGTATGTGTGTTTGTGTGTGTATGTGTGTGTGTGTGTGCGTG
>NC_134814.1:18587179-18589679 GCF_046742065.1 Oratosquilla oratoria
AATCAATAATATTTGTTTTTATACACATTTACCTCCAATCCGAGAGGCTGTTACAGTCCTTCCAGAAATATTGCTGCATAAGCAAAAACAAGAGCATGATCGTGAGCATGAGGTGACGTCATTGCGCAAATGGTCTGCCGCTAACATTGAATTGATTACATCAGCGATTATAAAACAGTCACCTCCGTCGGCCGTGTTTATGTAGACAGAACGGCGCCTTCAATGTTATCAAACAGTAGGCGTCGAGTCTTGACTCGTTGACTCAGCATTTGTATACGCCTCATATACATGACGAGTAGTATCGCCCAGTCATATAACCCACTTCCTCACTCACTGTCCGCAGACAGTCCAACATCAAACGCTGACCTAAACACTCCTCTCAAACTTGCCGAGTCAACATTACGTGCTCGTGTGAACAGCACTGTCAACCACCAAACGACACACACACACAGACGAACACACGCGATCAATCTAGTAGCCACCCAGTACTGACATACGATATTACGTATACTGACGGTCCTCCCCTGGATATATAATTAACATGTATGGTAGTAGACATCAATACGTAATTAATGCAGTTGCCCCACCCATGTGGGACAACAGACAAACTAAAGATAAATGTTAAGATCACGATTAAAGGCAACTCAAGAACTTGTCCATTCAGCACTTCCGTTGAACAAAAAGTAGATGCACCAGAGAGCAGACCAGTCGGTTCTTGTGACGTGCCCTAGTGTTAAGACTGTGTAACAGAGTGTAACTAAGATTCTTAAGTGTGAAGAATAAAGAACAAAACTCAAATGTGTGTGCAAGTAACCCCTTTCTGAGATGATGAAACGACCCCGTTACATCTTGTGTCTACAAGTAACGCTCGATGGAGATCATGTAACGATACCGTTACACCCATCCCGTTACACATTTCAATACCCATGTATTTCTCAACCTAATTTCCATTCGTACAATTACCGGCCTCTTACAGTACCGTAGCTTATCTGACACTTATTGGAATAATTACTAATGTCCTAGTGACAATTGGTGAGGTCTAATAAGTGAATGGCATTGCTCTGTATGTTTTATAACCTTCCCTTGGAGCCAGTGACTCCTCCTTGAGCTTCTGGCGTTGTTCGTTCAGCCATCGGCTTTGCTTTGAGCTTTACAATTCTTAGACTTATTTCTATGATTACTACAATGTATAAAGTGATCAAGTCAGAAGTTTCTAGACATGAACTTCTGAATTTTATTTTGGAAGAATTTAATATCAGCCCCCTAGTGATAATAGTGGATAACATCTATCACCTATTTACAGCTTGGCATTGCCTGGTGAGGATTCGAATTTATTTTGCCACTTGTAAACTTTCCACAGTCCTATAACGACTACATAGTTACCACTCTGACAACCAAAAACATCTACACGTGGTGTATAGAGGAGTCTTCCCGCCTCCTCAAATTTTTCAATTTTCCTCATCTTCACGGAGGGTGCAGCCCAATAGGCTGGCACTTGTTGCCTGGATTGAATCCAGTGTCTCAGCTAAGAGATCTATGAGTGAAGCTGGTGGTTGTTGCCGGCTTCCTCGAAGCTGCTTCAGGGTTTCTGCGAAATGGTCTTTGAGGCCACAGATAAAATGGAATGAAGCCATTATTTCCAGATAGACAACAGACTCGTGGGTTGGTCTAAATCTGTTCGACCTACGACCGTGGCCCTCGTGCACCAATAGAAGACTGTTTAGGAACTGTTTGATACTGACTTCGTTTCCTTAATGGAATGAAGCCATTATTTCCAGATAGACAACAGACTCGTGGGTTGGTCTAAATCTGTTCGACCTACGACCGTGGCCCTCGTGTACCAATAGAAGACTGTTTAGAAACTGTTTGATACTGACTTCGTTTCCTTAATGGAATGAAGCCATTATTTCCAGATAGACAACAGACTCGTGGGTTGGTCTAAATCTGTTCGACTTACGACCGTGGCCTTCGTACACCAATAGAAGACTGTTTAGAAACTGTTTGATACTGACTTCGTTTCCTTAATGGAATGAAGCCATTATTTCCAGATAGACAACAGACTCGTGGGTTGGTCTAAATCTGTTCGACCTACGACCGTGGCCCACGTACACCAATAGAAGACTGTTTAGAAACTGTTTGATACTGACTTCGTTTCCTTACTCACGTCTTGACCCCTGCGTGAGAGTGGCGCGTGGACATCATCTCGGCCAATCAACAGACACACGGAACAAATATCCACCAATCAACATTCAACACGCTATCAACGGGTGGTGCTTCACCCTTTCAAAGCAGTGACATACGCCTCTGTTAAGGTGAAGGCGCGAGACTGCATATTTAAAAGGTTAGGTTTCAGTCTGAAGGGGGTTCCGGTCAATGGAGACCCTCTTTAGGCTGACGGCCGATTCTTCAGTCTTCCCTTGCCTTACTTTAGCCTGAACAAGATACATAAATGGCGTCACTATGCCAAAGGCGGGAGGACTTACGACGGCCAAAGTCTATA
>NC_134814.1:18594679-18597179 GCF_046742065.1 Oratosquilla oratoria
GCTGCGATTGAAGCCGTCATCATTCCCCTAAGTGTTCTGACTGACAAGGTAGGAGTCTACGCTTTTTATTATTTTCACACTCATACCCGTGTCTTACTAGGTAATATCGGAACCAACCTGGCACTGTGGCTTGTCAAGGACTGTACAGTGGATGGTGAGGGACCCCCACCGCTCTGTCAGGAAGTTTCACAAGTAAGGGTGATGGTAAAAAGAAGTAAAAGTACACTAGTGATGTAAAATAAATGATGTTTATACTAAACGAGGAAGTTGCGGAAAGAAAAGAGTGTAATAAATGTTACCGATTGGAAGGAATAGCATTCATACACAGAGGTATGGAAAGATACGTGAGAGATGTACGTTGACACCTGACCATTGATCTAGTTGTTATTGGCTGTAAATTACCGATGTTTCTATCTTTGTGGAATACAGTGCAAGAAACGGGATATTGGAAACGATCATATAAAGAAATAGATAAGGGTACATGATGGATTACAATATGTTGCACTTGATCTAGATAGATAAGAGGAACAGTGGTAGTAGAATAAATGCCTATATATTAAGCATTACACTGACCAGCATTTTCTGTGAAAATGGAGCAAATATAAATCATTACATCGGACATTTACGATACGAATATATAAAATGCATGAATTACAAGAACACCTACATTATTTTCGTATTGCAGAATATACCAATATCAAAAGGAAGCTCTCTGTCCATTCTGGGTCAGAATTAGGATGCATCAATTCAAGAGAAGCCCTAAAACAAGAACAACCCAGTATGATCAGACCAGGTGTCACATATACAGTACTACAGTTCGTTAAACGGAATCCACCTAATGGTTCCGCTAAAACACCTACACCAGGAGAGAGACTACCCAGAAAGTTAAAGAATCTCTTGTCAAAACCAATACATCCTCCTCACCAGCGTCATTATAGCCTGCAGCTCAACCACACACCCCTAACCCCTAAGCACAAGAATCTCAAATGAAGCCACCAAAATGTCCTCTCCAGTAAAACCCTCGACCACAAACCAATTGAAAAATTCCTTTATCTACCCATCCCAACATCCACAGTCTTTCTACCCGATGAAAAGAGTACAAAAAGCTTCTGTACAAGCTCTCACCTTCATCACTCAACAATGACTTTCGGCCAGAAATCCACTCACCCTCTCCCCTTTTCCACTCAAAGATCTATAACACTCACCCCAAAAAAGGCTATCCAAGGAAAACCATAGAAGACATAATGAGGTGCACCAGGAATACCACACTAATGAACTCTCCACCCCAGTAATGCCAACATACCAGTTCCTTTATTACAAAAAAAGAAAAAGAAAAAAAAATCCCCTATCCTCTGCAACCTTGACATTAAATGTATAATCTGAAGTACATCCTATTCCAGTATTAACAACAAATACTAATAATAAACCATACATAATCCTCCTAGATCTCTCAGTGTCCTCACCAGACACTATTGGAATAAATGAATACATATCCAATTCTAACCAACACCCAGTTGAATGAACGTATCCTATACCAATCACCAAGATAATGCAACTGAAAACAGCACCACACCAGACTAGATAATGTACTCCATTATACTGTACGACTCCCATTTTCCAAAATAAACTTCCCCTCACAATACCATACATACTACTAATCTACCCAATTTACGCAAAACACGGCCATAACTATCTAATCTATCATTTAACCTCTCAAATAGAAACGACACTACACTAAATCCTGAGCTACAAAACGCTAGTATCTTTATAATCTCTCCGCAATTTCATGCCGAAAACAGGATTATTAACCAAAGTTACAATTATCCTTTACAAACTAAACTAGCTCTCCATCAATCTCCCATTCCACCCAATCTAGCTCTTTGGTATTAAAAGAAATCGTTTGAGTTAAATAATAATTTTCTATATATTTTTTTCAGTTGCTTGAGTATTTCTTGTCAATTATTTGCATTATGCTTCATTCATTGTTCTTGTTTTGGAGCGATATATACTACCGTCATTCTTATTTTGCATGTTTTTTTCTCGTTGCTTTTCTTTTAGTTTTGGTTTTTTCCTACAGGTAAAAGTTCCTTTTTCCATCCTACAACTATAAAGTATTTTCGTTTACGTTTATCTACTACTTTTCTTATCTCATTGTTCCTCTACTCTTAAATACCTTTTACCTACGTCTCCAGATCTTCCTTTTCTTCTTCTTTTTTACTAATTTTCAATCCGAACTTATTTATCTTCTTTTAAATCTAACCAACATTTCTTTCCTTATATGAAACTGGCAGTTGCCGACAAGTCTATCGAAATAAACACCACAAGTGAAGACGGAGCCTTTATCAGTAGGACGTTTTGCTTGTTCCATCTTTTCAAGTACACAGTCGTAATACACATGACTGAAAATAAATAAGATGAACTGGAGGAGTGGGGGAGAGGAGGGAGAGAGGAAGGAAGGTAGGTGGGAGGGGTCAATGAATAGTAGGAAAGGTTAAAGAGT
>NC_134814.1:18632179-18637179 GCF_046742065.1 Oratosquilla oratoria
CACAGTTCAATGTAACTCAAAAATATTCTCATAAGTTAGTGTTTATTAATCTGAGAGGGCGTGAGTTATTACTAAAACTACAAGTGGGTAAACGAGCCTAAATAGAAAAAAGTCTATAGATATATGTAGGATTAAAAAATGAGTGGAACACACTTTTCTCGTGTTTTCTCCATATTTTTTGACGATTGTGTGTGTGTGTGTGTGTGTGTATGTATATACGTATGTATGTGTGTGTCTTTGTGTGTGTGTGTGTGTTTTGTGTGTGTGTGTGTGTGTGTGTATGCCTGTGCATATGTGTTTGTCTATATTTTCTTTACCTAGTTGTAATATACAGGAAAGAAATGATATTTTATGAGATTCTGTCTCTTCCTACGTATCATACCTAGCCTTGAAATCGTTTTTTTTTTTATTTAGCTTTGGCTTCATTAGTTTCAAAGCTATTTCAGGAGCCAAAGCATCTCATCTGTGTGGAAAGCTTTATTCCTTGACACCCTTTAGATGTAGTTTTCAACTGGTTCTTATGAGTTTTATGACTCATTCAAGACCACGAGATTTCTTTCGTCAGCTTGATCTGTTCTTCTTACTCATATTCGTCTCTCTTCCAATGACAATAGATCCAATAACTAGTCTTACTTCATAAGTATTATCTTGGAGGGACGGGAATCAATTTAGTCGATGTTTTTCGTATCCACTAAGTCAGTGGTTCTTAACCTTTTTTGGCAGCGACCCAAAATTTTGCACAAATCAAGCATCACGACCCAAAATTTTGTACAAATTAAGCATCGCGACCCAAGCCTACAAATAAATTTTCTGCTTTGGAGTTTTTATTTAATCATGGTCTGCTTAGAATCCTAAAACTAGGCATCATGTATTTTAATTATTACAGTATATAATTATAATATATTTGTAGTGGGAAAATAATTATTTTCTGCAAACCCTTAGCGACCCAATAAAATGGCTTGGCGACCCAAATTTGGGTCGCGACCCAGGGGTTAAGAACCACTGCTCTAAATCAGTGGTTCTTAACCTTTTTCACTGCCCGTACCTCTTGACATCTCTGATATAATGCAAACATATGAAAAGGATTAGTGATACAAACCTTGCTTTGCTTTCTCATGGAAAATGTACGGTACCATTGCCCTGGCTATCTTGTCTCTTCCCCCCAGGTTCAAAGTTTCATACCCCTTGGGGGTACAGATACCCTAGGTTAAGAACCAGTGCTCTAAGTCTTGCTTACGTCTTTCATCTTGTGCAGAGATCAAACTATCGTTCTATATTCCAATTTAAGGTGGATCACGTATTGTATGATTATGATTTCGTCCATGTTGTAAAAATCATATCTTTATGTAATAAGTGTACTGTATGTTTCACCCATAATTTTTCTGATATGTTTGTCAGGTGATAAATGATCTAAAACTAGTATTCACTAGACTTTCTCTTCTTTTACTTATGTAAGTGATTATCTTCTCGTTGAGTGGTTCCTTATCTTTTTGAGGTTTGACCCACTTCCAAAATTTTGTATTTTTATCATTAAATTTTGCTTCCCGCGATTTCCTCCCTGGTTGTAGATTCCTAAGATTTTGTGATATTTTGCACTTTCCTTATTTTTTTCTCATGATTCTTGCATGACTTGTAAACATATTAGTATGATTTGTTATGTCTTCCAACATGGCGTTCACTTATATCAAAAGCATTACCTGACCAACCCTTGTGGACTCTATTTTGATGCATCATTCTTCACTACTTTTCTCATATACCGTTCTTTAATGAAACCCTTTATTCATTTAAGGTGCTTACCTTCGATTCCTTTAATGTGTTCTAGTTTCCAGAAAAGTCTATTGGGAGGTATTGTACATATATCCAAGTATAAACAATCCACCCAACCCTCTCTTCCAGCACATCAACCACACTTAAGTACCGTAGAATCTTAGTAGGTTTGGTTATTTGTGTAATGTGTGTGCATTTACTAATCGTATCTAATTGTAGCATATGGGAAAGGAACCTCGCTTATGGGGTCCCGTTTCCTACTGTCCAATTTACCATGTCTAGCTTCAAATTGTGTTTGTGTGTGCATGTGTTTTTGTGTGTGATTCACGTGTTTGAGCTTATGATCGACAGTAATTACCCTCCCGGATGAGAGCTCAGAGCTCATATATGGCCAATCTATGGGTCATGCTCTGTGCTTACACGCACACACACACCCAACTCTCAGCCCACGAGAGTTGAAGTAACGGCTTGCAACCCAGCGATACTGAAATTATTTCAGCCCTGGGTGGGATTTGAACTTGGGCCGTTATAGTAGCGCCGTCGAGCTGTGTATGTTTGTGTGTGTGTGTGTGTGTGTGTGTGTGTGTGTGTGTGTGTGTGTGTGTGTGTGTTTGTGTGTGCGTATGTGTAAGGAGTAATACGGCGTGGAGGCGAAGGCAAATTACCGAGAAGGATGTGGAAGCAAAGGCTAATTACTAATTGAGTGCGTACTTTCGAAGGATAATAAGCTTAGAAGGGGAGTATGAGGGTAAAGGCTAACTACCAAGGAACTGTAGTAGCAAGGAATAACTACTAAAGGGGACGTGATAGCAAAGTTCCTGCTGCGGTTACACTACCTTATCAGTATATTAACCGGACTTGACCTAATTTGACCAAACCTAACCTATCTTGTCCTTACATAACCCAGTCTAACCTAATCTAACCTAACCTGACCTGACCTCACTAAATGAACAAACCTAACCTAATCCAACCTAACCTAGTCTAATCTAACCTAACCTAATCTAACCTGACCTCACTAACTGAACGAACCTAACCTAACCTAACCTAACCTAATCTAATCTAACCTAACCTAAACTGGCCTCACTCTAACTGAACAAGCCTAACCTAACCTAACCTAAACCAAGCTAACCCAACCTTACCTAGTCTAACCTAACCTTGCCAACTCTACTCCAGTAGCTTTCCTCCCCTCGCACCTGTTACCACAGCTGTGCAGCAGACCTACCCACCCAGACTATTCTCCCCATGAGATCATTCATAAGGCAATGCACTCCCACGCAGCTGTCGTGTGCACGAAAAGAGGATCGCACGCCTCTACAGGTGCAGCTGCCTCGAACCGTGGGTACCTGAAACAGCTGTTTTTTTTTTGTTTGTTCCGGATCATCTCGTAAGCCTTTCGCACAGCTGGTTTCCTACTGAGCAGCTGTTGGTCTCTGCAATTGTAATTATCTGTTCTGCTTGCTATCAGCTGCAGAGGAAGCAGGCAGATTATTTTGATTTGCAGTAAATTGTTGAGTGAGCAGTTGTTAATTGGGAGCCTGTTGTACATTCTATTACGTACATCTTAGCATCGTAAGAGCTGGTATATTTTTTCGAGAATTTTTTTCTTTCTTTCTAATGAAGAAAACTGCCTAGTGGTAGTTGCAATATAATAGAAGGGGTTTCAGGAGTGGATTAACCATTATAAGTTTTAATCCTCTGGGAAATGAATAGGTTAATGGAGTTAGACTTTAAATCCTTTGAAGAGTAAGGGGCATTACCCAAACTAAACAATTTAGTGTGGTGTTAGACAATCTATATACTCCTGTAGTGATCTTTTCTCCAATGCAATTATCATTAAATTGGATAGCTACTGACGTTCTGATAATCTGTGTAGCTGATCGCTCAACTCTGCGTAAAGGATTTTTTTTCTCTTCATTATTCATCGCGGAACAGAAGTTTCCAACATTTATTTGTTAGACCAGTATCTGTTGATCTCGAGGTTTTTTACCTCTTCTTCAGCTGTAATGGAATTCTAAAGGTGTCAATAATTGGGGTGTATGTGCTCAGAAGCGTAAATGACCTATCCTAATGTGGCTTGTGACTAAATGTCCATACTGTGGGGTTCTTGCCCGGTTTTTTGTTTTTGTCTTGTTATCTATTGTCCGTTTGATTCTCATTTATTATTAGTTATATGTCAATTTATTATTATTTACTATTTACCTGTTTGTTTATTATCTAACTATGCCTATGCATTTATTTATGTGTTTTATTTGTTATTTACATTATTGTAGTTTTTATTTATCAATTTATTATTATTATGATTTTTTTTCTTTTGCATCCGACCTAGATATGGACGGAAAGGTCTCCTGTCGGCATGCTCCGCTTTTGTAATCCTTTGTATTATTTTTTTTTCTGATTATATAATGGTGGTCTGAATGCTTTGATTAACACAGCTTCTGCTGTTTGTAGTCTGCGGTGATAATTTGTCCGCTAAACGGTGGAGATATTACCTTTCAAATTTGTTACTTGTGGCCTTTTGTCATGTTATTCTGTGCAGTGAACAAAAAATCCACCGTTGTAACGATGGTGGTAATGTCTTTTTTGCCTGAGAGGTTTTGGAGAAACCAATGTATGTATTTTGACGGGATGCACAAGTTCCTGTCTGGCAAGTATCTTTATACACCACATTGTTCTCGTTATGTTTTCCGATGTTTGCCGTGTTGTTTTCCACCATGAGTGACGCTGTTTTATTCGGCTTATAAAAGCAAACTAAGTTTATTTGGATATCAGGTGCTGGAGTTAATTACTCTGCGAATGACCTTTTCCATGTCTTTGCTGTGTTCATTACAAAATATTTTGTAGATGTTGATAACTTCATATTTGTCATTTTGTTTTGGAGAACCTTCAATGAATCTCTTCATGGTGCGACGAACACTATGTTCTATGATTGCATCAGGGAACACATTATTGGTTAGGAGTTGCCGGGTGTGTTCGAATTCATGATATCTTGCTAGGTGCTACAGTGTGTAATGACTCTTTTTGTAAATGCAGCAACATTTTTTTTATAATTGCTGCTGTATTCACCTTTGTATTCAGAACAGGACCGTTGTCGGTGGCCTTTGGGGACACTGAGGTTTTAATTTTGGCATTGTTGATATCAGCGAGGACATCTATGAAAGGGATTTTTACTTTTATGCTGGATTCTGTGGTGAATTGCAGCACGGAATTCTCAGTAAATTTCTGGACTAAATTTA
>NC_134814.1:18654679-18659679 GCF_046742065.1 Oratosquilla oratoria
AGCGCATTTGATGTTCTGTGGTATCTCACATCCCTCTTGTGTTCTTCAAGTCTCTTGTCCAGACCGCGTTCAGTCTCACCGATGTAAGCTTTCTCACAACCTGCACAAGGAATTTTATATACAATACTTTTATTTTCTTGTGAATTTTCTTATTTCTTTGTAGGCTCGCCAATTTTCTTTTCCACTGAAGTAACTAGATATAATCTGGTGTTTTTTTTAAGAAGTTACTAACTATTGGTGGATATTTTGAGTTAGGAACTGAACCACAACAGAATATTTATTTCATATATATATACATATATATATATATATATATATATATATATATATATATATATATATATATATATATATATAACGCGCCACAATCTCCGCGTATGTGAGGAGGGCACTCACACATTGCAGTAGCTGGCAGACCGTCCATGAAGAATTAGAACGAGCCACCCAGGTCCTCGTGAATAATGGACATCCTAACACAGAAGTCTCCAAAGCCATCAACATCCAACTTGACAGGTGGTACAACAAAGAAAATACCGAAACATCTACAGGACACCATTTCCGCCTATACTACCGTGCATACATGAACAGCCAATACAAACAAGATGAAAGAGCCCTTAAGAACATAATTTCCAAATATGTAGAAACCACCAACAAGGACGACAGACTGAACCTCACAATCTTCTACAAAAACAAGAAAACACATCACCTCCTGAAAAACAGCCCCAAAACTGACATCCCAGAGCTTCAACGTAGCCATCTATATATATATGTGTGTGTGTGTGTGTGGTTATATATATATATATATATATATATATATATATATATATATATATTTATATATATATACATATATATATATTTATATATACATAAATTTATATATATATATATATATATATATATATATACCAGTGCCGTATATTCAAGGTGTGCTAGGAGTGCACCGCACTTCTTTGGTGAGAGGGTGGAATGCATAATATATATAAATAGATTCAGCATGAAGGTTGAAATGATATTTTTTTTAGCCCTGTTATAGTATTTTGCGATATTGGAATTGAATAGAAACACTGAATACCCAATAATTATTTGTATCATTATGTTTCATAGCTCATACGGTGGAGTCTGAGGGGAGACTTAAAAAATATAGACCTTAGGTGTGCGGATCGGCAAACGCACACTGTTAGAGTTCATTTCTACTGCTGAAATATTATTTTGGGTAGAAGGCTTGCAGGAATTATAATATAATTCTTATTATGAAACAAAATGTTATTAAGTCATTCAATCAGAACTAAACACTGAGTGCAACCCATTTTACAGACGCTGTGACGAATGAAACAAACAAAAGTTTCTGACCTAAAGAGAATAAATTTATGCTACTGTGAAGCACAAAGTCAACAGAGGCGGAGTGGCCTCTGTTTGCTCTCCATTGAAAAGAACTTGCTGACCCAAGTTAAACACAGAAGCTCTTTCCATGATGAAGTCATAAACACGGTTACATCCCAAAGATGAAGAGTAGAGTTTGATTATAAGTAATCAATTATGTAAACTATTTTACTGTGTAATTTGGTAAGATAATAAAATTAATATATATAATTATTTTAAATTTACTCATATAATTTGTTTTATTTTTCAACTAACCATATGAATGATATAAAACTGTTAATGCACAGACACACACACAAAAACAAACACACACACACACACGCACACACACATATATTCATATATATATATATATATATATATATACACACACACATATATATATGTATATATATACATACATATATACTATATACATATATATATATATATATATATATATATATATATATATGTGTGTGTGTGTGTGTGTGTATGTGTATGTTTACCTTCCTGTATATATATTTGTTACGTATATTTACTTAAATCTACATTCACGTCCTCTTTTAGGATAACAGAAAATAAGGATCAAGGAAGCGAGGAAGACAACAAAGGATATCATCAAAGCAAAAGATGATTTTGAGTTTTCTTGATTTAACTACGAGGGAATGAAAATTCAGTCAATTATACACGTAAATGTAGAATTGAATGACCCCGGAGGGTGAAATTTGGCGTAGATGTAGATGTCAGTATAAGAGCCTGCAGCCTACGATCATGAAATATAGTCTACAATATACACAACATACACAGATCCAATTATGGAGTAACTTTAATACGGTTATCTATAATGAGAGAGGCGCCGTGACAGGCTAGTATCACGAGTCCATGTGTTTGACATTATCAAGCTGTCGCTCATTGAGATTGGAGGTTCCCGAACCAATTTAGGCTTTGAGAAATAGGAACAGGAACTCGCAACGACTTCGAGCGAAATCTTGTGTCGTGGAATCTGAACAACGTCTTGAATTCATGCGTACTGGAATGAGGACAGTTTCTTTATAGCTTGATTAACTTGGGAACCTGCGAAAGACGGTGCCTCTTCCGCGGCCGTTCTTATACAGCTAGAGGGATAGTTTCTCTGCCTAGTGTAGGCCTTATGGTCTTTTGCAGTCTCCTTTATTTCTTATGTTCTTCTTATGTTCTTATGTTCTCCTCCTCCTCCTCAGCTCTAATGAATTTTGTTATGATTGAGAATATGTATAAATTCTGGCACTTCATTAGACAGATTTAGTTAGCTAATACACGAGTGATTTAGTTTCTATCTAATTAATGTAATCAATCAACCGCTTGACAACGACATCACGGAAAGATGACCTATTTGATCGATACTCAGTCTCATATAGGAATAACTTCCTAACAGTAGAGCGCAGGTGATTATAAGTTAACCTTACGAAGTAGGGAAGTTCTTCCAATACACCTAATTCTTTTGACCATAGAAACTGATAAAGTTTTCATAACAGTTTTCGAAGCGTACTAAGCACAGACACGGGGTGAGGGTTGGATGGGGGGATTTGACATCTCGATCTCGTGTTACTGTGCACGAAGTTGCTGGTCACTTGAACGTATTCTCCCTACCTTCTCCTGACGGGCACTTGTACAGAATTATACATACATACATACATACAGGGTGTAGGGATGACCCGTCATCTAGGAGGTGCTAAGATGGGAGGGAGGGTGGTGGGGTGTGGAGTGTTTTTGGGGATGAAATGGGTGGGAATGTTTTTGTGCCTTGTCCTTTTTGGCTACCCCCCTGGTAAGGGAAAAAAAAGCCTTGGTATATGTATGTATGTATGTATGTATGTATGTATGTATATATATATATGTATGTATATATATATATATATATAATATGTATGTATATATATATGTATGTATATGTATAGATATATACCTGAGTATATATGTGTGTGTGGGATATATGCATTTTGTTACCTGTGAATTACTGGGTTATTTAGGTATGCAATAATTTGTACATGCTATATACACGCTTGTACATTGTACATACCAATGCAATAAACAAATATTTACGTGATTCTTCTCCACACATCATCAGTGGACACAACATTATTTCATACCACTTACTGACTGCAGCTCTTTCAGGGTGTATATGACTATAGGGTGACACAAATCTACTGACACTCTTTATCTTTCCCTTTCCTCGGACCCCTTTCCCTCTCCTGCACTCGTTTAGCACACAATTCTACCGAGATAATCTCATTTGAATTTGTTGGCACACATGGATAACCTGCTTTGCATAAACTGGGGTCTTGCATACAATGGCGCTACGAGTTAACTCGTTCCCGGGTCGTTAATTAGCTCCCGTATCGTTATATGCGTTGCCTAATGATTGGCATTCATGTGCAGATGATGCTACAGAATTTTTGGGTAGCAGTGGTTTGTACTTGTTCTGGTAATGACAGTATCTCCATGGTAACCAGTTTTATTTCTTTATTTACATGCGTGCATGTGTGTGTGTGCGTGCTTGCGTGTGTGTGTGTGTGTATTCACCTCGGATCTGCTGCAGTCTCTGTCGAGACAGCCAGACACCACCCTACGGCAGTGAGCTCAGAGCTCATTATTTGCCGATCTCTGGGTAGGTCTGTGTGTGTGTGTGTGTGTGTGTGTGTGTGTGTGTGTGTGTGTGTGTGTGTGTGTGTGTGTGTGTGTGTGTGTGTGTGTGTGTGTGTGTGTGTGTGTGTGTGTGTGTGTGTGTGTGTGTGTGTGTGTGTGTGTCTCTGTGTGTGTGTGCGTACCTAGTGTAACTGTCCTTAGCAAATAAGTTCTTTCATGAGTTTGGTTTGTTTAGTGGAATTTGTTATCATTTACGCTAGACGACTGATCATGGTAAAAGCTACACGACCTCTTATGGCAAGCTCGGGGCGCAAGCATACACAAAGGATTACAAAGGAGAAACATGCCGACAGGAGACCTTTTGGTCCATAACTAGGTCGGATGCGAAAAAATATGATAATGATAATTAGATAAACATAAAAGTTATAACAACATAAATGATAATAAACAAAAATAAATAAATGTATAGGTATAATTGAATAATAAACAAACAGGAAAATAGTAAATGATAAATTGAAAGATAAATAATAATAATTGAAAATCAAGCATATAATAATAAACAGACAAATAATAAAAAAACAAAACAAAACAAATAATATAAAATGAATAGCAGGCATTACAGTATCTTGCTTAGGCGTTTATCTAAACGAATCTTAAAGCTTCGAAATGAACTACATTGCAGTGCCTCTGCAGGAAGTTTATTCCATTCATTAACTACACGGTTGGCGAAGCTGTTTCTACCCACATCCAAATTAAATCTATTTCCTGACAGTTTGAGACTATTATTTCTTGTCGGATTTTCATTCAGTGTGAAAATTTTGTCACTTTTGATGTTGTCAATTCCCTTTAGAATCTTAAAGACCTGTATCAAGTCACCTCTGAGTCTACGCTTTTTTAGGGAAAACAGATTCATATATTTTAGTCGATTTTCGTATTATTTATTTTTTATACTTCACACACACACACACACACACACACACACACACACACACACACACACACACACACAC
>NC_134814.1:18667179-18672179 GCF_046742065.1 Oratosquilla oratoria
CCCTTACCCCCCCTCCCGATCCCCATCCCTCCCTTCCTTGCATAACAGTATTATACATACACAGTCACTCTCCACTCATCCCTATCTCCTGCCTTCTCCCTTCGTTGCTCAACAGTCATTCCCCTTTTGCTCAGCACTCCCTTTACTCTATCCATCTATCTCACCCTCGGTCGTCCACTCAAGTTCACTCTCTCCACCTCCGCCTTTTACACATATTTTACTAATCTTTCATCACTCATTCTTTCCATGTGTCCATCCCATCCCATTAATCTTTCATCATCAACTCTATCTACCATTTCCTTTTCCACTCCTGCTCTCCTCCTCACCTCCTTGTTTCTCACTCTATCTAACCTTGTAACCTCTATCATACCTCTCAGACATTTCATGTCAAACACATTTAAACATTTCCTCTCTCTCTTAGATTTCAAGTCTGCTCCATGCAGTGCCGTCAGCACAACCACCCTTTCATACAATCTCCTCTTTGCATCAATTCCCAGTTGCCTTTTTCTCTTAACTTTTTAATCCCCCAAAGCATTTACTTGCTTATCTCAATCTACAATTGACCTCCACCTCTGCTCCTCCCTTTCCTGCCACATGTAACCCTAAATGCCTAAAGCTATCTACTTCCTCCAGCCTCTCTCCTTTTAGACTTGCTTCTAATTCCCTGCCAACCTCTACCCTTGTACATCTCATCACCTTACTTTTACCCACATTTACCTTCAACTTTCTCCTATCGCATACCTTCCCAAACTCCGCCATTAACTCCCTTAATACCCTCTCTGATCCTGCCACAAGCGCAATGTCAACAAACAACTGCCTCTCCTCCCACTCCTCTCCATTTCCTTTAACCATCTCCACTCCCCTACCCATCACCCTCGGCTTTACGTCACGCACCACCCCATCCATGTACACATTGAGCAGCCTTGGCGACATAAGATCCCTGGCGCAGTCCCACCTTTACCTCAAACCACTCACTCTCTCCATTTCCTATTCTAACACAGGCTCTACTACTCTCATATAAACGCTTGACTGCCATTAACAGCTTACCCTCAATCCCATATATCACCAAAATCTCCCTGAGTTCCTTCCTATCTACCCTATCATAAACCTTTTCCAAATCCATAAAGACCCAAAAACATTCTTACCTTTTCCTAAAAATTTCTCACATCTGTCTTACCACAAAAATCTGATCCATGTAACCCTTACCTTTCCTAAACCCACACTGTTCCTCACCAATTACTCTCTTTGTACCTCTCCTAATTCTTTCAATTAAAACCCTCCCATAAGCCTTCCCAACTACACTCAACAAACTGATCCCTCTGAAACTACTACACCCACAATTGTCCTCAGGCGCTCTACCCTCCATTAGCCACACATTAAACAACCTCACTAGCCAGTCCACTATTACTGTACCTCCTTTCTTCAGAAACTCTGCATGACACCCATCTAACCCAGGTGCTTTACCTGTTCTCATCATTTTCAGAGCTACTTGCACCTCATCTTTTCTTATTTCTCCTCCATTTTCCTCTTCCATGACCGTCATTTTCTTAGCGCTTCCCTTTGCTACCATCAATCCCTCCTTATCCTCCTGAACATTCAACAACTCTATAAAATACTCCAACCATGTTCCCCTTACCACCTCCTCTTACGTTAAAATCTTTCCGTCTGCGCCTTTTACATTTTCTTTTTTACTAGACTCACCTCCCCTTTCTTTTTTGATTTCCTTCCATTTTTTTTCATCGCCAGGCAGCTTCATTCATCTCTATGAATACCTCTCATTAGCAAAGATATATATGTACACACACACACACACACACACACACACACACACACACACACACACACACACACACACACGGCTCGGTGGCGGATTGGTAAAGCACTGGCCTCACAAGCCAGAGAACCGGGGTTCGATTCCCCGGTCGGGCGGAGATAAGTTGGGTTTGTCTCCTTTCACGTGTAGCCCCTGTTCACCTAGCAGCGAGTAGGTACGGGACGTTAGTCAAGGAGTTGTGACCTTGCTGTCCCGGTGTGTGGTGTGTGAGTGGTCTCAGACCTACCCAGAGATCGGCTAATAAGGAGCTCTGAGCTCACTGCCGTAGGGTGGTGTCTGGCTGTCACCCCCCCCTTCCCGCATTGTATTTTCTCCCCCTCTCCCCTACGGTTGCTACCTGATATTTACATTTAAACACAACTCTGTATCTCTTTCATTTATTCTGAAGATGTAATATACGAGAGTACTTACTGTCTACAAGTTTCTCTTCTCCTGTGGTTAATTTGCATTTTCATATGACGGTGATGTGATTGCTTGCATATATATATATATATATATATATATATATATATATATATATATATAAATATATATATATGTATAAAAATATATATATATATAAGTATATATACTGTATGTGTATTATATATATATATGTATATATGTATATATATATATATATATATATATATATATATATATATATATTAATGATGAAACTAACTATACAGGACTGCATACAGAAAGAGAAGTGCATAGTAACTTATGATGCACCTTAAGTTTGACGTAAGTTGCACATTTGCATGTTTTGCAGTGCATTGTGTATATATAAGATTTATTATAGTATAAACTAAAATATATGTGTATGTAAATATTTGTTATTTGATGTATCATAGATAAAATATTTGGAAGACCAAAATTCTGCTTGGTAAAATATTTGCCCTTTGTAATGCATGCATATTTGAACAACGAGAATTATGTTATGATTTATGTCTTATCATTTCATTGAATATCTGGAAGCATATTCATGTCAAAAGGCTGTTGATTGGAACCAAAATCGTTACCATTACCTTATGTGCTCGGAATGCTAGGCCAAGGCTCAATCATTGTAGGTTGTTGGATACGAAACTGGGCCCGCGTTGTCATGCGAGGCAGAAACCGAAGCACTGTCGCACGTCACTTGAATATCAGTTCATCTGCATCCTACAATTGAAAGTTAATCGTTTCTTTAACGTAAGAGACACTTAGCTGTGGCCCTTTGTGCTTAGGCAGCCAGGGCCAGTGGCGGTTATCGGGTAGCACACATTTACACAAAGGTATGTCGTGTCCGCCAATGGTAGAGAAGCCCCCGTCCGGGGACCACAGTAGTGTCATTGGTTCATCGTTTTGCTTTTCAAATAGAGGTATAGAGTCGGTGATAAGCCCTGAGCATGTCAACCACGTTTGAGGCTCTGTGGGTAACAAGGTTTGGAAAAGTGAAACGTTGTTCCCTTTGTGCCTAGTGTTATGCCTTGCTGTTTGCTCAGCTTGTGTTTATTCAAGATATATGTATGGTATGAAACCAGCCGTACTAGATTGAATACATATAAAGGAGGAGAGAGGAAGAAACAGGGAAAGAGAGAGAGAGAGAGAGAGAGAGAGAGAGAGAGAGAGAGAGAGAGAGAGAGAGAGAGAGAGAGAGAGAGAGAGAGAGAGAGAGAGAGAGAGAGAGAGAGAGAGAGAGAGAGAGAGAGAGAGAGAGAAGAGATAGGGGTACTTCTGTACAGTAGTCTATGGTCGGCCATTCTTCAGCCATATCTTAGTATTTTGTTGACATTTGAGTTTTGGTAGAGGTGCAGGGCCACGTAACTGGGGAAGGGGATGTCCGATTCATACGTAATAGAAACTGTTGAATATTTGAATTGGATTTTTTCAGGAACATATACATATACATATATACATATACATATACATATACATATACATATACATATGCATATACATATACATATACACATGTATGTGCATATGCATTTACATATACATATATTATTGGTCATATTTTAAAGAAAAGATAGGATACTGTAGAACAGGGGTTCTTAACCTTTTTTCTCCAATTCCTCACTTTTTAGTGAGCCAACTCTCCATTTCCCACCACAGCATCAGTCTTTGACAAATTCGATTTTAACCCATGCAGTGTTTAGTACGTAAATATGCGCTTTGCTTTTTTGTGCCATTTTATGGCCCTTAATTTTTGTTTGCATATAATAGATAAACAAACAAAAAGAAACAAAAACACATCGATTAAAAAAAAAAAAAAAAAAGGACAGTGGTTCTTCTGTCCGAACGGTCATCCCCACTTGGCAACTCCGCCATTCCCCACCAGTGGGGAATTCCCCACAGGTTAAGAACCACTGCTGTAGATGATATATTACAAAGTATTAAAGTGGATCTATTCCGAAAGGAGATCTTTTGGCCCACGCCGTGGTCCGATGCAGAATAACAAGTAAAAAGAAAAATAAGTTGATGAATATGCAAACTGACTTCTTAGTAGATAAGCATATTAGGGGTAAGGAGAAAGATCATTTTATCGTTTTGTACCCAGGAATCCGTCCCCACCGAGTCCTGAGTAAGGGAGAACAAACGAGAGAGGAGGCCAAGGGCGATTGACGATGTAATGGGTGTTTGTTCGGGCGGCGCGGCTCAATGGCAGTTTCCAAGTAGCTTCATGATCGCCTATTTGTAGAGGGTTTTCACCGTGACTCCACTCTCTCCTGCCGTGGAACGTGGGCTCCGGTGGCAACGCGATCTGAGGTCCTCAAGTGTTAGAATTCTCTTTCTGGGTAGGGCGGATGTTGCATCAGTTACGCGTTTCACTCTGTTTCCTTAGGTATTTAACCAAACAAACCTTGAATATCTGAACTGTATTGCGTGCGATCGCATACATAGGGGTCGGTTGGGAGGAATGGGGGAGTTTGGTGGTATTGATGATGGGAGGCCGAATATGTGCTTGCGGAGATGATGCTTGAAGCACCGCGGGAGAGGATGGGTCGTTATGCCACATATTCCGGTTTGGTTTGAGATTTTCACAATGGAGGTTTTGTATGACCCAAAGAACCTTCAAAGATTTATTCACGTCTTCTGCAAATAGAAAATTAAACGTATTTGGATATTGATAGACGGCGTTATTCAATGCTGAGTTGATCTTCATGAGGCCAAGAACGATAATTACACAGACAAAGGGTCA
>NC_134814.1:18677179-18687179 GCF_046742065.1 Oratosquilla oratoria
TTTTCATTTCGGCACTTCTTGTTCATGATTCACAAGTAAGCGTTGACCACACAAAACTTTTTAGAAATCTTAATCTCATATTCCAATTCATTTTTGCTTTTGTTAGAAGCTTCTTTTGTTTTACAAATACTGTTTTTGTTATACCTATTCGTGCTCTAATATCCTGATCTTCCTTCCTCTGTGATTATGCTACCTAAATACTTGAAATATTGAACCTGCTTAAGCCCATCCATTATGATATTTGAACTAACTGTTTTTCTTTTTTTCGTTGCTATCATTATTTTTGTCTTATTTATAATTATCTTTAGCCCTTTTCTGTCACGTGCCTCCTGAAGCCTTTCTACCAGTGTTTGTAGTCTTGCTTTTGATTCAGCCATCGATACCATATAACCGCCATACCTTAAATTATTTACATTCTTCCCCCTTATCTTTGTTTCATCTAAGTCTTTCATTTCTTTTATTACACATTGACTATATAAAGTAAATAAGTCCGGCGAGAGCACACAGCCCTAACTCACCCCTCTTTAAGTATCCACTAGATTTGACTTTTCATTTTCTATTCATATATCTGCTCTTTAGTCCTAATATAAGGTTTTAATCAAACGCAGGTTCTTACCATCAATTCTCTATTCTTTTAACTTTGAGTTTTTGAGTTGAGTTTTGAGTTGAGTTGAGTTTTTGAGTTGAGTTTGAGTTGAGTTTTCATGTCTCACCGTGTCGAATACTTTCTCAAAGTCAACGAAGCAACTAGGCTTTTTTTTCTATAGCCCCGTCTACTGTGTTCCTAAGTGTAGAAATTGCATTCCTTGTTCCTTTCCCTTTTTAAAACCACATTGTTCTTCTATATTGTCTGTTTGTACTTTTCCTCTGATTCTCGTCAGTACTATTCTCTGTATTATTTTAACAAGCTGACTTATGTTCCTAACTGTTCTATTCTTTGAACACTCAGTTGTGCCACATTTCTTTGCAATAACTATGAAGGTTGTTCTCTTCATTAAATCAGGTATTTTGTTCAGTGTCATGAATCTTGTTTGCTAGTTGAGTGCTCTTTTCAATTAGAAATTGCTTTGCAGCTTCCACCATCTCGATAACAATTCCATTTTTCCCTCATACTTTCTAATTCATTTTTTTTTTACTGCCGATCTTATTTCTTCTTCTAATATTGACGTTAAAGTGATTAAATACTGTTTTAGATATATGGATTGAGATATATCTTTAAGGTATGTCTAGGTCTGAGGTATTACCTCTATTGTCTTAAAACAATTGCTTAATGTATTTTTCCCGTCTATTCAAAATATCTTTCATTTCTGTCAAAATGTTCTAGATATATGGACTGAGATATATCTTTAAGGTATGTCTTAGTCTAAGGTATTTCCTCTATTGTCTTAAAACAATTGTTTAATGTATTTTTCCCGATTATTCAAAGTATCTTTCATTTCTGTCAAAATGTTCCCATATTCACCTTGGATCTCTGATTCTCGTGGTGTAAATCTTTTTTCTGTAATCTCTCTTAATTTTTCGTACATCATCTGTAAGTTCACTTTTTCTAGATTTTCTATTTCTTAGCATCTTTCCCTAATCCAGTCTTCTTTACTGGCTTTACATTTCCTCTTTATTTCAGAGTCTAACAATTTATAGGCGTCCTGATTTATTTTCTTCCACTTTCTTCTCTCGTACATGAGATTAAGGATCTATTTTTTGTCATCCATTTTTGCTTCCTGCGACTATTTTCTTTCGGTATTGAGTCTTTCGTTGTTCCATCGAGTGATTTTTTAATCCAATTCCATTCCGTTTCAGTATCATTTGAGTTATTCTGTTGTTCATCAATTAATTCTTCATATATATATTTTGTAACTTTAATCTAAATTCCCTTTTCACTTTCTCGTTTTCTCTCAATGTCGTCTACTAATAGGGCGGTCGACGAATGGAATAGACTTAGTAACCATGTAGCAAGCGCTGAAACTATCAGTTGTTTTAAGAAACGATTAGACAACTTTATGGATGGGGATGACAGGTGGTGATGGATACTGAGCTGCCTAGTGTAGGCCTTATGGTCTCTTGCAGTCTCCTTCATTCTTATGTTCTTATGTTCTCTCTGTCGCTACAAGTGGTACGATGTCGCATTCTATGCCACGTTCAGCTCCTGGGTATGTAAGGATTACAAAGGATTACAAAGGCGGAGGATGCCGACAGGAGACCTTTTGATCCATATCTAGGTCGGATGCGAAAAAAAAATCATATTAATAATAAAATAATAAATAAAAACTATAATAATGTAAATAACAAATAAAATACACGAATAAATGCATAGGTATAGTTAAATAATAAACAAACAGGTAAATAGTAAATAATAATAAATTGACATATAACTAATAATGAATGAAAATCAGACAGACAAATGATAACAAAACAAAAACAAATAATATAAGATAAATTATAATCATTACAGCATCTTACTTAGGTATTTATCTAAATGATTCTTAAAGCTTCGAACTGAACTACATTGCACTACCTGTTTTAACGTTTGTTATCGTATTTCTAAAATACTGGTTAAAGGTGATGTAGTCAATTTGGTTTTTATACTTCCCACCAAGGCATCTCCATGTCCAAAGTAGTCTTGAATGTTGTCTGAACCAGATGTCCATTATTAGTCGATTATTGCTTCTACACCAGTTCATAAAATTCTATTCTCTATCATTTGCATTTCCAAGACCATATTTTCCAGTTGTTATTCCTTGAACTCTAACCTTTGCATTGAAGTCACCCATTATGATATCAAGTTGATGGACTTAACGATGGCATTTTACTTTATCTAATTTCTTATAGAATTCTTCCCGGTCTTCATTATGAGTAGTTTAATGTGCGTAAACTTGGATAAGGTTGACATTTATAGGGCACCAAGCTGCTTTGACTAGAATTAATCTATCACAAACTATCCATGCTCCAATGACGCCTTTTGCATTTTCTTTGGTTATCATAATCCCCACTCCTCTCTCATGAGATACTTCTCCTGAGTAAAAAAAAAACTCCACATCATCATCTGAACACTTCCTCACTCCAACAAACTTCCGATACACCCATTGTTGCAACTCCCAACCTTGACATTTCTCTCTATACGTTATCATATTTTCCTGGGTGTAATAGTGTTAGCAATCCAGGTATCTATCTTCAGGTTCTTTGGTTTTCGTTTTGTTCCTAATTGCACAGACGCTAACTTGCTTGACCGGGTGAGGTAGCACCTGTTTCCGCAGTGCTTTCATTCGTTCCGTTGGCTTCATTTTCTCCTCTGACTTCCTACAATTAGATAAATACAATTAAGTAGACACACACACACACACACACACACACACACACACACACACACACACACACACACACACACACACACACACACACACACACACACACACACACACACACTTGATGGCGCAGTTGGTAGAGTTCCCGGTCGCCATTACGGCGGTCCGGGTTCGAATCCCGCCCAGGGCTGAAATAATTTCAGTATCGCTGCGCTGCGAGTCGTTACTCCAACTCTCGTGGGCGGGGAGTTGTGTGTGTGTGTGTGTGTGTGTGTGTGTGTGTGTGTGTGTGTGTGTGTGTGTGTGTGTGTGTGTGTGTGTGTGTGTGTGTGTGCGTGTAAGGTCACAGCATTACCCGTAAATCGGTCATACATGAGCTCTGAGCTCTCCTCTGTGAGGGAAAAAAGCTGTCGATCACGAGTCCAACACGTGATCCAAGACCTTGGTGAATCACAAACACACACACACACACACACATACACACACACACACACACACACACACACACACACACACACACACACACACACACGCGCGCGCGCGCGCGCGCGCGCACAAGGGGAGATGTGCACAGACGCACAGGAATATCTACAAGTAGGAAACACACTGGCTAAAGAAGCAAAAAGGAATATAGCTGTTGATGCAGATCACTACGTATGTCAACAGACATAAAAGACCGACGAGACTCAAAGTAAATGCATGGATGAATGTAAATATACAAACAATTACATGTACGGTCAGTTAGTTAGAAAATTAGTTATAGAGGACATAAATTGCGACTAGGCTATAAATACTATTTTGAATATATGGGCTGAGATATGTCTTGAAGGTATGTAAATAATTTCATCATAGATTATAATGTGTCCTCTTGTCTAAATTTAAGCATCCGGAAATGAAAATGGCACTATTGAGGATGTATAATTTTTTGAAAAATGACATACGACACAAAATATTGGAAAGAAAACATATAACAAAATATATAGTATTTTTGTGGGCGTTAAAATGATCAGATAATGTAATCAGGTAAAATTGTAAGTTCGTAGGGTACTACTGGATGTATTACAGCCAGCTAAATAGCCCATTTGATTTAAAATAAATATAAATGTTTAATCCTTATTGTATCAAAATATATTTTTTTATATGAGGCAGAGATAACAGGGCAAGTGATTCATAAGGGACCGATATGATGAAAAAAATATATATTCATATGGGGACAAAGTAACAAGCAAACCATTCAAATACAGAAAGGGTAATAAAACGACGGTTCTTCCCTTTGCCGGAATTTTTCCTGGATCAGGGATTCCTCTGGCTACTGGAACTCCTCCAGGAGACGGCGTTCC
This sequence comes from Oratosquilla oratoria, assembly GCF_046742065.1. Taxonomy (NCBI): domain Eukaryota; kingdom Metazoa; phylum Arthropoda; class Malacostraca; order Stomatopoda; family Squillidae; genus Oratosquilla; species Oratosquilla oratoria. The sequence continues at coordinate 18,681,819 of NC_134814.1, forward strand.
TCCTGGTGCCGGGGGTTCCTCCAGAGGCTGGGGTTGCTCTAGGGACCTGGGTTCCGCTAGGTGCCGGAGTTCGTCCAGGGAGCTTGGGATTCCTCTAGGGAACTGGCGTTCCTCCAGGGACCGAAACAACTCTAAGGAGTTGGGAATCCTCCTGAGGCCGGGTTGCTCTAGGGAGCTGAGGTTCGTTTAGGGGCCTGAGTTCCTCTAGGGAACTGGGGTTCCTCCAGGGGCTGGGATTGATCTAGGAAGCTGGGGCTCCTACAGGGGACAAAGTTCATCAGGGGAGCTGAGGTCTCTCCAAAGGCCGGATTTTCTTCTGGGACCGGGGTTCTTCCACAGGCCGGTGTTGCTATACTGAGCTGTGGTTCCTCTTGGAACCTGAAGTTACTCTAGGTAGTTCGGGTTCCTCCAGGGGGCGGATTTCTTTCCAGGGCTAAGTTTTATCTAGGGAGCTGGGGTTTCTCCAGGGACCGGGGTTTGTCTAGTGCTGGGGCTCACCTAAGGAACTGGGGTTTCACCCCAGGGGCTGGGGTTCCTCTAGCCTAGGTTATTTGGGGGTTATTACAGGGTCCGGGCTTCCTCTAGGAGATGGGGGTTACACAAGGGACCAGGGTTCCTCTAGATCTAGGGAACTGGAGTTCTTCCATTGGCCGGAATTGCTTGAGGAAGCAAAGGACCCTACTGTCACTGGGATTCCTCCAGGGGCACGGCTTCCTCTAGGGAATTGGGAGTTCCTCCAATGGTCGGGGTTGCTCTAGGGAGCTGGGGTTCCTCCGGGGTTTAAGGTTCCTCTATGGAGCTGGGATCTCCCCGGGGGCTGGGGTTCCTCTAGCCTAGGTTATTTGGGGGTTATTACAGGGTCCGGGCTTCCTCTAGGAGTTGGGGGTTACTCAAGGGGCCAAGGTTCCTCTAGGTGTAGGGAATTGGAGTTCTTCCATTGGCCGGAATTGCTTGAGTAATCAAGGGGCCCTCCTGTCACGGGGGATCCTCCAGGGGCACGGCTTCCTCTAGGGAGTTGGGAGTTCCTCCAATGGTCGGGGTTGCTCTAGGGAGCTGGGGTTCCTCCAGGGTTCAAGCTTCCTCTATGGAGCTGGGATCTCCCCGGGGGCTGGGGTTCTTCTAGGCCTAGTTAGCTGGGGTTCCTCGAGGGGCCGACGTTGCTCTATGGAGTTGGGGTTCTTCCAGGGGCTGGTGTTCCTCCAAAGTCCGGGGGTCCTCAAGGGTGTTAGGGGTTCCTCTAGGATGTTGGGATTTCTCTAGGGGCTAGGATTCCTCCAAGGGCCGGGGCTCCTCTAGTAAGCTGGGGCTCCTCTTGGGTATTGGGGGCTTCTGCTGTGGCCGAGGTGCCTCTAGGGAATTGGGGTTCTTCATGGAGACGGAGTTGTTCTTGGGAGCCAGGGATCCTCTAGGGCATGGATTCCTCTGGGGAGTCTTGGTTCCCCCGGGGGGAGGGATTGGTCTAGGGAGCTAGGTTTCCTTCCTCAGGTTTCAGGATTCCTCTAGGAGGCTGTGGGCTGGGGTATCTTTTGGGAGCTGGGGCTTCTGCAGGGGCCGCGGTTTTCTCAGGGGCAAGGGATCCTTTAAGGAACTGGGATTCCTACAATGGCCAAGGTTGCAGTTGGGAGCTGGGGTTCCTTCAGGGTCCGGTATTCCTATAGGAGGTTGGGAGTCACTGTAAGATCCTGGGTTCCTCTAGGAGGTTCAGGGTTCCTTCAGGGGCCGGAGTTTCGACTGGACTCCAGATTCCTTTAGGACCGGGGCTTCTTCGGAACCACGGTTTCCTTTGGAACCAGGGATCCTATGGAACCGGAGTTCCATACATGCTCGTATTCTTTTAGGGCCGGAAATCCTTTGGAACAGGGATTCTTTTAGATACTCGGTTTCTTTGGGGCTCAGGGATCTTTGGGGCCGGGGTTCTCTTGGGGTATGAGTTTCTCTTGTGGTCAAGCATCCTTTGGGGTTGAATTTTCTTCCTAGACACGAATTTCCTTTGGGACCCAGGTTTCCCTTTGGGGAAGAGGCTTTCTTTAAGACCGGGGTTCCATCGTGGCTGGGGTTCCTGTGAGGCCGATGGGTGTGTAGGGTCAAGGATTCCTTAGGGGTTCGGGTTCATCCTTATAGGTCGGGGGACTTCTTTAGGGAGTCGGGGATCTTCTCTGGAAGGTCTCGTTTTGTATATCAGCATCCGCCGTCGTTCTGCCCCACGTGGACTCCTGGGGTCTCTGAGGAACCTAAATGCTAATGACCACAAACGATTTCAGCAGATTGACTGATACATCAATTTCTTTCTTCGCCTACCGTAGTTGATTTGATAGTCTCCCGATTTTTATTTACCTAATAACGCACAATCTCTCTCTCTCTCACACACACACACACACACACACACACACACACACACACACACACACACACACACACACACACACACACACACACACACGCACACGCACACACACACACACATATATATATATATATATATTTTACATGTATTATGTATATGTATATATATATTATATGTATATGTATATAGATACATAGCTATATAGATATATTTGTACAATTGAATTATACATGTATTGATATATCTATATAAATATGTATCCGTATCTCTGTTAGTGTATGTGGGAGGAGAGCTATTCCTCGTACGTTAATTACCTTGGAATATTGCTATACATACAGATTGACCCTGTAGTCATAATATATATATATATATATATATATATATATATATGTCTATATATATATACATAATATGTATACATATGTATGTATACATATATACATATATATATATATATATATATATATATATATATACATATATATATATATATAGTATATGTCCATTTGAATTATACGTGTATGGATATATCTATATGTATAGATATGTATGCGTATCTGTGTTGGTGTTTGTGGGATGAGAGCTATTCCTCGTACGTTAATTACCTTGGAAGTTTACTATGCATCCAAATTAACCCTGTAATTATAAAGGGGACGATATGGAGATTAGAAGACCTGGTTAGTGTCAGTCAGAACGAGAGGAAAATTGTCTCTCGGAACGGAAAATGCTAATGAATTCAGGCTTCAAGAAATGCCCATTTTTCATTGGTAGGCTGAGTGGGTTAGGGCGTCGTTACTTGCGGCGAAGGTCGAGGAGATGGCGGTTCGAATCCTGCCACCGGCGAAGTTGAACCAAGGGCATGGTTCATTAAATTCCTTGCTACAAAGTCCTCTGTGAGGGGTACCGTCCTAGCCTTCCGATAAGGGGAGTTTGTGACGTTAAAGCAAATCAGACTTCAGGTGATGCGTGGGTTCCCGCTTGCCTCTTCGATGGCACTCATGGTACTGTGACATATTTCCCTCCGGGTAACCCACTGCTTAATCTGAGTGTTCTCGGTCAATCCTCCAGTTAACATGACCCTGACTAGACTGAACTGCCATACACGTCTTACAGGTGGTTGTTAAGATATTTGTGCTTTATAGGCTTTTCAATATAACTATGGTTTTTGCTGAGTAAGAACATAACATAAGAATAAAGGAGACTGCAAAAGACCATAAGGCCTACACTAGGCAGCTCCGTATCCATCACCACCTGTCATCCCCATCCATAAAGTTGTCTAATCGTTTTTTAAAACAACTGATAGTTGAGTATTGGGTCGATTTTCTTCACAAGAAAATATCTTTTACTCTAATACGAGTGACTATAGGAGAGGATAAAGGAAATGCCTCGCAGCCAAAAGATGTATTTATATAGTGGATGTCAACACTTGTGCAACACACAAAGTACATTCCTTTCGAGAAATGGACTGAGCCCCATAAGAACAACAACGAGAAAGACCTTAGGAAAGTACTGTACTACTTGATATTGCAAATATGTGATCTATAGTATCTATATCTACTGTACACACCAAAAGGATTCTTTCCTGTTATAAGGGAGGTAGCCAGCCAGGGCATGCACCCATGCACCCCCCCCCCACCCATCCACACATTCAGCATCCATTTATTTCCCTTTTTATTTTGGTCCCTTTTGGATGAATAGTTGTCCCTGTCTCTCAGTCACTGCCCGAATCAGAAGCAATATAGAACGACACAACGCGTAATACCATGCAGGTTATGTTCCTATCCCCGAACTTGCTTAGCATCGTCTCATGTGAGGTTTATCAGAGCACCTCATCGATTTGACACTTGTTAACTGCGTGCGTGCGTGCGCGCCCGTGTGTGTGTGTATTCACCTTGGTCTTTGGATCACGTGCTGGACTCATGTTCGACAGCTATTTCCCTCCCGTAGGAGAGCTCAGAGCTCGTATGACCGATCTATGGGTAATACTGTGACCTTACACGCACACAGATACACCCACCTCCCCGCCCACGTGAGTTGGAATAACGACTCGAAGCGCAGCGATGCTGAAATTATTTCAGCCCTGGACAGGATTCGAACCCGGACCGCCGTTGTGACAGTCGGCGACTCTATCAACCGCGCCACCGAGTCGTGTGTGTGTGTGTGCGTGTGTGTGTGTGTGTGTGTGTGTGTGTGTGTGTGTGTGTGTGTGTGTGTGTGTGTGTGTGTGTGTGTGTGTGTGTGTGCATGAAATGAAATAAAATCATCTGCCGAAAGCCAGATGAAACTCTGTTAAACACGTCATGTGGTTAAATTGGTTAGTCGAGATAGACTTAAGACCCTCAGATTGAGTCCATTCACGAACTAGATGAAATAGTCTAGGGCAGGAAAGAACGTATCCTGTAAAGCAGTGGTTCCCAACCTTTTTTTTCAGTTTTACAATTATACGTACTAAGTTAACCTTAATCCTAATGCCGGGTACCATGATGTTTTCTTGATTTTATTTTATTCTATTTTATTTTTATTTTTTTTGTCAGCCCTCCATTACCCCCGAAATTTGTTATCTCCCCCCCCAGGGGGTAATTTACCCACAGTTTGGGAACCACTGCTGTAAAGGTCAAGGTCAAACGGGATTATGTTTCCCTGCAGTGTTCTTTGTCGATGTAACCTGTTTCTCAATGAGAAGTGGAAGTGAATTATTGGGAAAGTACACAGAAACTTGATAATTTTTCGGGGGCTCGTTTTGAAATTGGACACGTGAACAAGAATACAGGATTACAGAGAAGCGGCAGCCGGGCAGGCAGATGGATGTGCATTTAGGCAATCGGGCAGATGAGAAAGCAGGCAGGCATGGTGGCCTGGCAGACTGGCTGGCAGACTGACATGCTGGCAGGCAGGCATGCTGACAGGGTAGCATGCAAACAAGGAGGTGAGCTGAATAGAATTGTCTGGCTATAGGTGACATTAATCAACTGAGGGGTTAATCCTGCTCTCGGTCTAGAACAGCAATTCTTAACCTT
>NC_134814.1:18692179-18694679 GCF_046742065.1 Oratosquilla oratoria
ATAGGTAAACAAGTAAAGAATTAAGAATTCGTAATTTTGGATTTGGCTAACATAAATCAGTAGTATGGTAGCCAAGCGAAGATGAGTTTTTATGTATATGGGTTTATGTAGTACAATTGCGTAGTTGGCAATGTATCGCTGTGATAAATGTATGCCTTTATGTAGATGAATTTGTGTAATCTTTTTACGCATGTAGTTGATTCAGCGTATCTATTATATATATTTGCAGGTGTTGTAGCCACAGTCAGTCTTCACTTATTGATATGGCGACTCACTTCTTTTAGTAGTTTCTCTTGATCTATAGGCTTCAACCCCTCACTTAACTAAATCATTCTCTCTAGAAGAATTAAATTCTAGTGTTTTCTATATCCTTCTTCTGTTCAGTTCAATTAAGAATGCACAAAGCACTCCTCGAATGACGTAGTCATTTCCTTAGTCCAAAGATCCTTAACTTTATATTTAAGATCCTCCCCAAAGGGAGTGAATCAAGAACCAATCAGAACTTTCTCCTCCACCCTCTAACCAATCAGATTCTTTGTTTCAAGCCTTTACGGCAATACTGTTTACTTAGAATAATATCGAGTCTCTGCATGATTTTCACTTAGGTTACAAAGAAGTGTCATTTCAGCAATATGTAAATATATATATATTCAAGCTCCCGAACCCAGTTATTTTATTAGCTACACCAAGCGGACTTGGGTAGCTCGATCGGGCTGTTATTTACATAAAACCTACTTATAGAATGCAATAACCCGTCTTCTACCCTTCTTTCTACTCTCTTTTCTACCAGCCTCTTACAGTAGGATATTTATACACTGGCTGGTGTAATGGTTTTCTTTAGACGTATAATCAGTCAACATTTGCTAAAAATGTCCCCTTAGTCGACATGATATCAAGAAACCAAACACTACAGATTTTTCTTGGGACAAGTCGACATGACGTCACCACAAAGCCCCGCCTACTTCCACGTAGATAGGTTTTGTATACTTTGGGTGAGTGTATGTGTTCAGCTGTTCAGACATTACTGTCGCGCAGTTGCGCGCCTCTGATAAGAATACCACGGTGGATATCAGTGTTTATCTTATCTTGTCACAGGCCACCTTATCTCGGCTACTGTTTTCCTCACACCACCGCCCCTGAACGACGTCATAATATAAAGTCTACATAAAAAAAAAAAAAAAAACGCAAAAGCTTTCGATCTGTATCGAGGCAGTCATCCACCTCGCTCAAAATCATTATCGTCACTGTTCCCCTGTCATGACGTCATCACTCAGTCAGTGCTCTTGAGTCACATCCCATATAACCTTCTCTGTAGCATCCCTAAGTTATTCCTTTCGCAAAGTTTGGGGCTGGAGATGATTTATGCGTAATGGGAGAAGGACTAACTCCTAAGTTGAAGGAATGTGTTTGTGAGTTCTGAAGTTCCTTATTTTGCTAAAATGATCTAAACAAATTTTCGTGTTTGGAAAAAGGTGGTATATTCATACACGCAAAAATGGTGGTATATTCATACACGCGCACAGGTCAACACATATGCGCCTCTTGTGTACACACACGCACGCACACACGCACGCACACCGGGGATGATAACTGAAGAGTAAGATACACGAGTCCATGAGAGGTGTTCCTGTCCTGTATACTATAATTACGTGAATACAGTTAGGTACACACACACACACACACACACACACACACACACACACACACACACACACACACACACACACACACACACACACACACACACACACACACACACACACACACACACACACACACACACACACACACACACACACACACACACACACACACACACACCTAACTCCTTGACAGCGAGAATTGAAGTGCCGTCTCGCAGTGCAGCGATATTGATATTGTTTCCGCTCTGGGCGGGGATCGAACTCGGACTGTTGGATTAGCGGTTGCGAATGGTATCACCGAGCCGTCCAGTTCAGAGTATATTCGTGTTTGTGTTCGCATTATTTTTGTGTTTGTGTTTTTGTCTATCAACTTTCAGTATGTATGGTGCAAACTGGGTAATGCCATAACGGCATAACGGAAAGAGAAGTAACTATCAAGACAAAAGCTGAATACAGTATATCAATATCTACAAAAAATAAACACCTAAACCTATTTCAAGAGAGATATGTACAAAGCTACTACGTCAAGTTGAGACCTTTTGAATAAGTCAGTTTTAATCGCAGCACGGGGCTACAACATACTACGTACAGAAAACCCATTTTGAAAAATGCAACTTTCCCAAGAATCCTACACATACCAGAGGCAATCTTATTCACACAAAGAGTTCAACAAACTTCGGACAAGAGCAAACGAAGGACAGAATATAATTTTCACAGCCTCGAGATGCACACGAAGCCAACCAGCGTCTTCATAGTAAAAGTTGTCTTTTGTACTTGTACGAGACCTGCACATATATATATGTACATATTTATGTATATACACACACACACACACATATATATATATATATATATAT
>NC_134814.1:18702179-18714679 GCF_046742065.1 Oratosquilla oratoria
ACACACACACACACACACACACACACACACACACACACACACACACACACATACACACATACACACATACACACACACATACACACACACATACACACACACACACACACACACACACACACACACACACACACACACACACACACACACACACACACACACGCATTATTGTTTTCTACGAGTTCAGGGCGCAACCCCATTTCAAGGTATTTTGTTTCCTTGTCGGACAACGAAGATGAGGAGAAAGAAGGGAGGATAAACAAGAGAAACAAGAGGAGTAGGAAGAGGAGGAAGAGGAGGAGGAGGAGGAGGAGGAGGAGGAGGAGGAGGAGGAGGGGAAGACCTCTAACCTCTTCATTAGCATGACTCATTCAAATAGTAGGATGGCGTAGTGCTCTCCTCCTCCTCCTCCTCCTCCTCCTCCTCCTTCTCGTACTCCTCGTCCTCCTTTTTATCCTCTTCCTCTTTACCCCCTTTTCTTATTCCATCTTCTTTTACTTCTCTTATTTTTCCTCTCCTCTTCTCTCTTAGTTCTCCTCTTTTTCCTCCTCTTCTCCTCCTTCTTCTCCTTCTCTTGGTTCTTCTCCTACCACTCCTTTCCTTACCTTCACTTCTTCGTCCTTCACCTCCTCTCTCTCCTCTTCTACACCTTTTCCTCCTCTTCCTCTATCTCATCATCCTCTTGTTATTTCTCCCTCTCTTCCTCTTATTTCTCTTCTTCCTTCTCTTTATTCTTACATAACCCCGCCTCCTGCTTCCCCTCTTTGTTATTCTCTCAATTTTTATATTGTTTTTCTCCTCCACTCGGTTCTCCTTCTCCTCTTCCTAGTTCTACTCTTCTTTCTTCTATTCCTCTTCCTCCTCTTGATTTTCTTTTGCTTCGTTCTCCTCTTTGTTCTCGTTCTCCTCCACCTACTCCTGCTAGAATTCTACCTCCACCTCATTCTCATTCTCTTTGTCTTCCGCTTCCTCCTCCTCCTTCTCCTCCTCCTCCTCCTCCTCGTTCTCCTTCTCCTCCTCCTCCTCCTCCTCCTCTTCCTCCTCGTTCTCCTCCTCTTCTTTTTCTCCCTTTTAGAAATGGGGTTATGATTGATTACTAAAGAGATCGGACATGATCCCTTCGACACGGGATTATTGTTGTCGCGGCGGCCCTCCTACCCATCTGGCTCTCCTCTGGGGGGTCGTAATGGACTGAGCCCCCATTGTAGTCCGACTCCAGAGGGCGGAACTGTAATCGGGAATGTGCGTCACCGTATTGAAGAGAATGACCTTGAACTAAAAGTCGCCGCCGAGTATGTGACTGATGCAGACTAGACAACTGCACAATATTGAACTACTACACAGTTTGCCACGTGGGTGGGCTGTATATTGTAAGAAATTATCATTATCTTTGTTATCATTGTTGTCATTATTGTTGTTGTTGATATTGTCAGTCATTATTATTATCATTGTTGTTGCTAATTATCATTATCATTATTTTATCATTATTATTGTTATTATTATTATTATTATTATTATTATTATTATTATTATTATTATTATTATTATTATTATTATTATTATTATTATTATTATTATTATTATTATTATTATTATTATTATTATTATTATTATTATCATTATTATTATTACCATTATTATTATTATTATTATTACTAATATTATTATTATTATTATTATCATTATTATTTTCATTATTATTATTATTATTATTATTATTATTATTATTATTATTGTTGTTGTTGTTGTTGTTATCATTAATATCATTATCATTAGTCGGTTTTACCATCATCATTTCATCATTATCATCATTACAATTAGCACTAATTTATATTATTGCCGCTTTGATAACTATCGATTTGTGAGTATTATTTTCATTTTCATTATTGCTATTGATCTCTACAGGAGATAGAGCCGGACGAGGTATAATTACGATAAGCTTGAAGAATTACTTGACCTTGACACACCCAAGAGCTTGGATTGATAAGAGGACACAAAAAGGACAAAGAGAGGGCGAGGGTCACGTTTAGATAACTGAGGTGCGCTATGATAACGTGCTCTTATGTCGTTGATGCCTCTCCTTCCAGCTGAATAGAATCGTTTGTACGTAAATGCATAGCATCATTCGCTCGTGCATACTTCACTTTTATAGGTTCTGTTGTGTAGTTTCGTTATGTTCGAGATTAGTACGAGTTTTATTCAGTGTATCGGTTGTTTTGCATAATCAAGTGAGAATATTGTGTTTTTTATGCATTTGGTACGTCAGTAAATCAGGTTATGTTTGAGCTGTTGGATTTAGGTACGGGATTCCTGATCATCAATCAATCAAATCAGCCATCCTGAGTCCACTGCTGAACAAAGGCCTCCTTCATAGCATTCCATGATTCACACGACCGCGCCATCCTCTGCCACGTCACTCCTGCAAACTTCTCATTCTCGTCTCTCCACCTTCTGTCTAGTCACTCAGGATATGCTTCTTTTCTTATTCGGTAATTAAACTGAAATCCTTCAGGTTAAAAGTTTCTGTAACTAGAAATTCGTCTAGCTTTAGCTAGAACAAAATACACTTTCATGAAAAGAACAAAACATGTAAAGGCGTTTTAGTAGAGAAAAGGTTGGGTAAGTCTATGTGTATTCAGACACCCATGAACCCAAAATGAGGCTTTCCTCCTCCACGTCGGTGTTCAGGAATTGAGAATTTGCGTCAGCTGGTCTCTGCATAAAAGCGCCACGAGGAAGCTGATCGATGGGGACTGATAACCGATATCTATCTAGCCCAGAAACACGGTGACGTCAATCTTTGTATATTTACGTAACGTTGTATATACATATACAAGTGTATACACATGCATGTATATATACATATACATATACATATACATATACTCTGTTAAAAACGACAGCAAAAGAATTATTGATTAGTTTTTTCCGTGAGCTCTCAAGCTTGCGAAAAGTAGATTTTTGGTAGGGGGAAAGGGAGTAAATCAGATTTCCAAAATTCATAGGAAACACAAAAGTTATAATAGATAATTCTTTTGCTGTCGTTTTTAACAGAATATGTCTCAGAGAGAATCTCCTTCCACGCTTCACCAATGTTAGAATATACATATACGTATACATATACATATACATATACATATACATATACATATACATTATACATATATATATATATATATATATTATATATATATGTGTGTGTGTGTGTATAAATATATGATATATATATGTATATATATATATGTATATATTATATATATATATATATGTAATGTATATATATATGTATATATATATATGTATATATACATGTGTATATATATATATATATATACGTATATATATATATATGTATATGTATATATGTATATATATATATATGTATATATATATACACATACATACACTAAGATTAAGAGACTAAGATTAAGCCCCACTTCACACGATGCATTTGCAACTCCAAACTGTCCGAGACCGAGTAGAATGGAAGGCAAAATTTCCGATTTCATTTCAGTTAAAAAAAAATCCTCCGTTTCACTCCATTCCATCCCTTGTAACTTTGTTCTATTCCGAATATTACTTTTGAGATAAACTTAGAGTATTGTTATTGTTATTTGCATGGCCTAAGTACATGGAATATATTGGTATGGTTTACAAATTATATATCACAGCACTGGTCATAGAGTCCAAGGGAACATTGTTTTCTTTTATCAAATGCCAGGGAATGAAGGGTGATTAATTTCGTAAGAACAAATGTACACATAAATTATGAACAAAGTGTGAACAACAAATGGCAAATATATCATAGCAACATTTACACAGAACACAATGTGATCGTTCTAGTTTTCGCGTGAACTGCACCACATTTCCATTACAAGTGGTATCAGACGACATTCGATCCATCTCTGGAAACTACAGCAGCGGCGGACGTTGTCGATGACCGGCGGATACAGTAAAACCTATCCACGTGCGCTACAACTGAACGCGTTTTCAAAATGGACGAAAGAAATGGAAATTCTGTGAATGTATTCCATCCTAAGACCCTTCTATTCCATTTCCATTCTCAACATATTCCATATTCGGTACTTATATTCTCCCTCCATTCCATTGCATTCACGAGATATTCCTTTTTCCAAATCTGAGTTCTTGTTTCGTTCCATTTTCCTTTCATTGCATCGGGATCGCATTCATGGATATGAGAGTCGTGTGACGTTGTGAACCTTTGATACCTTGTGTGGACAAGATGGTAAAGAGTCAAGTTTGATGACTCACGCCTGACGACCAAGTTCGATACTAGGTCGCAACAGCCAGAGTTATTAATGAACACGCGCGCACACACACACACACACACACACACACACACACACACACACACACACACACACACACACACACACACACACACACACACACACACACACACATTACACGACTCGGTGGCGCGGTTGGTAGAGTCTCCGACTGTCACTATATATATATATATATATGTATATATATATATATATATATATATATATATACGTGTGTGTGTATGTATATATACACACACACACACACACACACACACACACACACACACACATATATATGTATATATATATATATATATATACATATACATATATATGTATATATACAAAAATATGTATATATATATATATACATATATATATATATATATATATATATCACACAGGAACCCACAATCGGAGAAAGAATAAACTTCGAATAAAGAATAATCCTATATTTCGGCTTTCAACTGTAGCCCTCTTCAGGAAAGTACCTGAAGAGGGTACTTTCCTGAAGAGGGCTACAGTTGATAGCCGAAATATAGGATTATTCGCGAAGTTTATTCTTTCTCCGATTGTGGGTTCCTGTGTGTTATCTACAAATGTGCTACTACATTTCTTTTTAGAAATATATATACATATATATATATACGTGTTTGTGTGTGTGTGTGTATATACATATATATCAGCCATCCTGAGTCCACTGCTGAACAAAGACCCATTTCATAGTATTACGTGATTCATACGACCGCGTCAACCTCTGTCACGTCACTCTTGCAAACTTCTTTCTCCCTCTCGTCTCTACATCTTCTGACTGGTCTCCCTCTTCCACGCTTCCCTTCTCGCGGCGTTCACTCAGTAACATACTTGCTCCATCACTCATTAGTCGTTCGCGCTAACTTGCCTGCTAAATTCCACTTCCTCTGTTTTACTGGTTCCACAATATCTTTTACTCCAGTTTGCTCTCTCACCAAACTTGCTTTTTTTCGGTTATTCAGCGTTATTCCCACCATTGATCTCTCTCTTCTCCTCTGTGCGTTCCTTAGCTTTGTCTCCATCACCTTCGCCAGGTTCCAAGTCTCACTCCCGTAGATTATTGCTGGCAGAATGCACTGATTGTAAACTTTACGTTTTAAACATAAATGTAAAAAGCTTCTCAGGATCTTATCATACTTACCAAACACTTTCCAACCGATTGTCATACCTTTTTTTTTATTTTATTATCGTGATCTTTGGTCACTTTCAGTGTCTGGTCTAAATAATTATACTCTTCAACTTAAAATCTCTTTACTTTGAACTTTCGTATTGAAGATTACTTTGGTTTTACTCTTATTCATTTTTAAACCCACTTTGAGACTTTCCTTATTCAGATTATTCATCATGTCTTGTAAGTCTTCTGCTCTTTGAAATAAGAATAATATCATCCGCAAATCTTGGGTGGTTCAAATATTCACCATTAATCTTCAATCGTTTCTCGTCCCAGCTCAGCCTTTTGAAAATCTCTTCCAAATGTATCGCCTTCTCGTACTTTTCTCGATCTTTATCTTTTCTGCATCTTTATGTAGTCGAATTACAGCGGTATCTTTTGCATAAATCTTTTCTAGAAACCTTACGATCTGTTCCTTTGTACCCTGCTTGAGTAGCGAGTATAGTATTACTATTTGTTCTACCAAGTCAAATACCTCGCAATCTACAATAGCTGTAATTTTTTCGATTAATTGGCTCATCGCCTGCATATGGTCTAGAGTCGAATATCGGTTTCTAAACCTGCCTGTTCTTTTGGTTTGTTTCCATCTAAAACTTGACTTAGTCTGTTTGTAAGGATATTGGAGAATACTTTATGTTCATTTGATAGCAAGCTAATCGGTCAGTAGTTACTAAAGTTCTTCTAGTCTCTTTTTCATGAGGCAAAATTTCTATAATATTACACCAAGATTCAGGAACGCTTTCTTGACGAAAGCACTAGGTTTACAACTGAGCTAACTTAATATGAACTTCGTTCCCTGCGTCTTTCAAAAGATCTATCGATATCCCATTTCCCCCAGGTGCTTTTCCTCGATCCATATTTCTCAAAACAAATTCTGCTTCTTCCTTTCTAACTTCCGGTACACTAATAACGTCTACAGGTAAATTTACTGACTCAACTATAGTCTTTGACGAGTAAAGCTCTTGGTAAAATTCTTTTACTCTTTTTCCCTTTCTGTCTCTGCATTTGATGATCTCTCCATTTCTATCTTTTAATATATAATTTGCTGTCTTCCTAAAGTATGTCTGTGCTCGGTTCCTTTAATACTTTTACCTTTTGGAATAGTTTCCTCTATTTCATCCACGTTCCTTTTCTTTTCTCTGATCTCTGCCTTTTGTTGATAAACTTGTTTAGTTCTACTCTCTCTATTTTGTCTCTCCTGCTTTTCATCTGCATATTTCTTCTTCTTTTAATTAGATCATTTGTAGCTTTGGAGTATCTGTTTTCTCTGATACATTTTATACTTCCTACTTTATCTCCCAATTCCCTAATGATATTCAGTAATTTCAATTTCATACCTTCGACGGTGTCCTCGTTAATTCTTAGAGCTTCAAATCTGTTTTTAAATTCTTATTGAAATTCCTTCTTGTTATCCTTAACTTTCGCAAGGCTTATTTACTTTAATAAAACTAATTTATTTCTCTCTGCTCTGAAATGTAATTTGGCTGTGTTTCCTACCATTCTATTGTCACTACATACATACACACACACAAACACACGCACACACACACACACACACACACACACACACACACACACACACACACACACACACACACACACACACACACACACACACACACATATATATATATATATATTGTGTGTGTGTGTGTATTTATGTATATATATGTGTGTATATATATACATATATATATATATATATATATATATATGTGTGTGTGTGTGTAAAGGCAGACAAATATGGAGGTGAGGTGGCTAAATGAAACGTTAAGGCTAGAGTATGGAGCTATATTCAGAACCAGACGTTTCGAACTCTTGGGCCTTCCTCAGTGGACTGAAAACAGAAGAAGATCAAAGTCCGTCAACAGCTTACATTGTAATATGATGACCCTGCGTGACCTCATCTCAATCTCGTTGTCCCACACTCGCTAACTGCCAGCTGTGCGGACCTTTGGGCCCAGGACATAAATCCCCCACTAGAATTTGTTGTTTTCTCGGTGGCAATGTATGCTGCCTCCAAAGCTCTCATTTTCTTTTTTCCAGTTTCTTAAGTAAAACGTGGGCTTCTTTCCAGTTTGGGAAATGATCTTCTTCATCGATATGAACTACTAGGGCATTTGATGTTCTGTGATGTTTCACATCCCTTTTGTGTTCTTCAAGTCTTTTGTTAATGCCGCGTCCTGTCTCACCGATGTAAGCTTTCTCACAACCTGTACAAGGAATTCTATAAACAACACTTTTATTTTCTTGTAAAGTCGCCAAATCTCTTTCCCACTGATTTTACTAAATCTATTCTGGTGTTCTTTAGAAAACTACTAATTATTGGTGTGTATCTAGAGTTAGAAACTGAAATAAATATTTTATCCTTGCTGGTGCTGTTGTCTGTAGATGTTGTGTTCCTTTCAATAATTTTGATGGCTTTGTGTTTTAATTTGATAAGAAATCCTAAAGGATATGCTAATTCTTGGAAGGATTTAAAGAAATGGTTAAGCTCATCCTGTAAAAACTCTGCTACATATCCTTAGGACCCTTAACATGAATCCAATTATTATCCCTGATTTGACACGTTGGTAATGGGCGACTTTAATGCTAAGGTGGGGAAGAAGATGGGAGATGAGTCGTGCATTGGGAAATTTGGAGTAGGTGAAAGAAATGACAGAGGCGAGATGTTAGTCAATTTTGCAGAGAACTACAATATGAGGATAATGAACACTTTCTTCCAAAAGCGTGTAGGTCGTAAATGGACGTGGAGAAGTCCAAATGGAACAACAAAGAACGAAATAGACTTCATATTAGGAGATAAGAGCAAGAGCGTTAGCAATGTTACGGTGATAAATAAAGTGAACATAGGTAGTGATCATAGAATGGTAGGTTGCACAGCTAAACTCAATTTCAGAGCCGAGAGAAATAAACTAATTTTAAAAAAGAAAATAAGCCTTACGAAGGTTAAGGATAATAATAAGAAATTCCAGTTAGAAATTAAAAATAGATTCGAAGCTCTAAGAACTAACGAGGACACCGTGGAAGATATTAATTTGAATTTAGTGAATATCATTAGAGAATCGGCAGGGAAAGTAGAAAGTACAAAAAAAAAAAAAAAAAAATAGAGAAAAGAAATACTCAAAAGCTACAAATGACCTAATTAAAAAGAGAAAGACCATGCAGATTAAAAACAGGAGAGACGAAATAGAAAGAGTAAAAGTAAACAAGCTTATCAACGAAAGGCAGAGATCAGGGAAAAGAAAGAGAAACATGGATGAAATAGGGGAAGCTATTCGAAAAGGTAAAAGTATTAAAGGGACCAAGCGCAGACATGCTTTAGGAAGAGAGCAAATGATAAGTTTGAAAGATAGAAATAGAGAAATAATCTAATGTGGAGACAAAATGGTAAAAAGAGTAGAAGATTTTTACCAAGAGCTTTACTCGTCGAAGACCATAATTGAGTCAGTAAATTCATGTGTAGACGTTAGTAGTGTACCAGAAATTATAAGGGAAGAAGTAGAATTTGCTCTAAAAACTATGAAACGAGGAAAAACACCTGGGAAGATGGTATATCAATAGATCTGTTGAAAGACGCAGGGAAATTAGTTCATATCAAATTAGATCAGTTGTACACCCAGTGCTTACATCAGGAAAGCGTTCCTGATGCGTGGTGCAATGCTATAGTAATTTTGCTTCATAAAAAAGGAGACCATAAGGACCTTAGTAACTATTGACCGATTAGCTTGCTATCAAATGTACATAAAGTATTCTCCAAGATTCTTACAAATAGACTAAGTCAAGTTTTAGATGGAAACCAACCGAGAAAACAGGCAGGCTTTAGGAGCGGATACTCGACTCCAAACCACTTGCAGGCGATAAATCAACTAATCGAGAAAATGATAGAATACAAAATACCTCTGTGTTTAGCTTTTGTAGATTACGAGAAGGCCTTTGACTCGGTAGAACAAATAGCAATATTAAACACGCTACGCAATCAGGGTACAAACGAAGAAATCGTAAAAGTTTTAGAAAATATTTATAAGAAAGGTACCTCTATAATCCGACTACATAAATATATAGAAAATATCAAGATCGAGAAAGAAGTACGGCAAGGAGATAAAATTTCACCCAAATTATTTACAACTTGTTTGGAAGATATTTTCATAAGGTTGAGTTGGGAAAAGAAAGGTTTGAAGATTAATGGAGAATATTTGAACCACCTAAGATTTGCAGATGCCATTATTCTTATTTCAGAAAGAGCAGATGGCTTGCAAGATATGCTGAGCGATCTAAACAAGTCTCAAAGTAGGTTTAAAAACGAATAAGAGTAAAACCAAAGTAATGTTCAACATGAAAGTTTAAAGTAAAGATATTGTAATTGATGATGATAGTCTTGAAGAAGTTGAAGAGTATAATTATTTAGGCCAGATGGTGAAGGTGACGAAAGATCATAATAATGAAATAAAAAGACGCATTACAATTGGTTGGAAAGTGTTTGGTAAGTATAGTAAAATGCTGAGGGGCTCTCTACCATTATGTTTGAAACGTAAAGTTTACAATCATTGGATTCTACCAGCAATAATCTACGGGTGTGAGACTTGGAAGCTGACGAGGACAATGAAAACAAAGCTAAGGACTGCACAAAAAAGAATGGAGAGATCAGTGATGGGAAGTTGGGTGAGAGAGCAGACTAGAGTGAAAGATATTGTGGAGGCAGTAAAAGAGAGGTAGTGGAATTGGGCAGGTAAGTTAGTGAGAACGACTGATGAGCGATGGAGCATGTGTGTTACTGAGTGGACGCCGCGAGATAGGAAGCGTGGAAGAGGGAGACCAGACAGAAGGTGGAGAGACGAGATCAAGAAGTTTGCAGGAGTGACGTGGCAGAGGAATGCATGATCGTGTTAATCATGGAATGCTATGAAGGAGGCCTTTGTTCAGCAGTGGACTTAGGATGGCTAATTTGACTGATATATATATGTATTTATATATATATATATATATGTATATATATATGTATATATATACATATATATATATACATTATATATAATATATATATATATATATATATATATATATATATAAATAGTGTGTGTGTGTGTATGTGTGTGTGTGTGTGTGTGTGTGTGTGTGTGCGTGTGTGTATGTATATATATTCACTAGCCTTACGGAGAACTCATCAATAAGACTGAAATTACTATTACTTTAATACATTTGCGGCATACTTTTATTTATTCTTTCTCCGATGGAAAGAAAAAACACAAATATATGTCACCAGTAGCCCTTCCTGACCGAATATTTTTGCATAGAGGGACTGCACTTACAGTCACGACTGTACAATGAGCGGCGTGGAAATGCGGGCACCCTCCCCCTGAGCCATAACAATTCGTGATTGGGCCGTAATTTCCATTAGTCCTTTGTTGCTCTCATTTGCCGCCGCCGCCCTGATTTCAGGCCCGAAATTCTTGGTGATGCCGAGTCGAAATGAAAATCGACCAATCACAGCCCAGTTACCACCACATCCAACACAGATTGCGTGTTCAGCCCGAGAGAATCTGTACGCCACGGAGGTGGACACCATGGGGGATGGCTGAGATCACTCGTAACGACAGAGGATCCCTTTGATAGCTACCAAGAAGGGTGCCATGTCGTTGAATGAAATAGCCTGGTGGCACACATAATAAATGAAAAAGTATTACCCGGTACCGGAAGGAATAATAGGGATAAGCTATAATCTCCTTTGCTACCTAAAGAGTGACTTGGAAATGAATAGAATAGTCTCGAGGCAGTTAACTCCAGCACCATTGGAAAGCCAATACTATTCCACGTCATGATTCATATTTACTTCACTTCGAAACTCTGACTAAACTCTGTAGTGATTAATCTTCTTTGTAGCTGTAGGAAGACAAGTGTTGTTGACAAGAGTTCACTTTTGTTATGAAGTAACTAACGACCTTGATCCATGATTGTGTGTATGCTGCTGTTATGTATAAAGTAACTTGCTTTCTATTTTAAAGCTAATAATATATAAAGATATATATAACGTGGTCAACGATGAAATACGGTAGATATTTGTGCCGTCGTTAGGTCTGGAACTATAAAAACATATCTTTCGGTATTGTATGTCTATGTTTCCATTAGTTCTCTTGTGATTACTAATTTACTTGTTCCTAAACCTATTCCATGTAGTGACCACTGAAACAATTGATTGTTTTAAAAGAAGATTATATAACTTTATGAATAGGTATGATAGCTGGTAATGGGCATGGAACTGTTTATTGTAAGCCTTATGGTTTCTTGCAGTCTCCCCTGTTCTCTTAATCAGTGACTTTTTGTAAGCAAAACCGTGTAAATGCAACAAAACTAAAAAGTATATTTGCATATTTCTGATGTATCTTGGGGAGAGTTTGGGTGTTGCTGGCGGCTTATATTCAGTCCAAATGCATTTGAGATTGCTATGGAAAGGACCCGAGAGAAACGTCTGTGAGACTACGTTGGATCGATTCGACTTTTCGCTGTAGAGTCCGCGAGATGAAATGTCAAGACCTTCGTTGCATTCCGTTTGCAAGCACAGACGAGATATCTCAGGTTTAATCGCACGCTGCTTGGGAATATCGAACTGTTTAATTTGCTGCTTGAGAGATCAAAGAAACTTTGAAGTTTGTAGTTGTGTTACGATTCTGGAGTTATATTGGTCGATATATGATTGAAGTAAGAAAAATTGGCCTCAGCGTGTTTCAGAACTTAGAGGAGGTGAAAAGAGCCCTGAGCTACGATTCTGAATTAACGACCTTGAATTTGAATTAACGGACTTTGGCGACGTGATTTGAATTAACGGACTTTGTTGACGTGATTTAAATGAACAGATTTGAGAGATGAATCATCATTAACGGATTTGGAACATAGCATCTGAATTATCGGGATCATTAGATATTTGAGTTAAAATATTTGTGGCGCGTTTTGAGATACCGGATTTGGAAAATGTGATTTGAATTAACGGACGCTGTTGACGCGATTTG
>NC_134814.1:18722179-18727179 GCF_046742065.1 Oratosquilla oratoria
CAGTGCCTGAAATCAGAGACCCGTTGGTTTTGATGGTGCTAAATTTCACATCAAGGTTACATATGTTTGATCCTACGTATCTAATCGCTTCCATTCTCCTTCGCGCGTTGTTTTCTTGAAAAAACAATGGGCGTAATTTATTAACAGGTCACTTCCTCTTTAGTACATGGGATTATACTATTTTTTTCTTTTTCATCGCCAGATGCGTGCTAAGGAAAGCACCCTAAAATAAAAAGAACATAAGAAACCCCTCCTACATAAACAAATGAATAGATAAATGAAGACATATACAAATAGATTAAGTTAATAGATAAATAGATAGATATATAAACAGATAAAAAAATGAATATGAGGAAGGTCTAACGGGGACTTGCAGTATGCGGGCATGTGTATATATATATATATGTATATATATATATATATATATATATATATATATATATATATATATATATATATATATATATATATATATATATAGAGAGAGAGAGAGAGAGAGAGCTTGTTTTCGTTCGCCATTTACCTATACTCCACTTTAGTCATTCTTTTGTATCGTATTCAAGTCGGTTCTATTCAGCTAAAGAAGAAAATCCAGACATGGCTAGGTTAAGTCCCTATTGTAGTTCTTTATTGAATTCAAGGGAGACAGAAAAGAAGGATCTGGATGTATTTGAAATGAAGTGTTTTAGGAATATTGTGGGTGTTACAAGAATGAATTGTAAGGAATGAGGAGGTGAAACAGAGAGCCTTGGTGGAAAGAAAGCTGTTGAGTAGGAGTGCTGAGGGCGTTTAGACATATGGACAGAGTGAGCGAGGAAAGACTAGCATGTGTAGAATGTGGAAAGGAGATGCTAGTGGAAGGAACTTGAGGTTAAGGCTAAGATTGAGGTGGATTGAGAGGGTACAAGGGGCCTTGGATACAAGAAGAATCTGTGGAGAAGGGTAGAGTGTGAAAGATAAGGTGTTGATGGAGGAAGATTATGAGAAGATGAATGAATGGTGAGGTCCTAAGGGATGTTCATCTACTCTATAGAACTTTTGAATGAGGAAGGGACTCTTCATATAACTGTGAGAGTTAACTAGTTGTGGCTGTCGGGTCCTGCTGCAGAAGCGCTGTGAATCACTGAGCTGCTTTCGACCCGAGCAATGTGGCGGGGGCCAGGGATGACCCTTCATCCACGAGATGCTGAGATGGGAAAGGGGCCTTAACTGGTTATTAATGTGTATGAAGTGGGTATGTGCTTTGACTCACCCCCCCCCCTTGTAAGGGGGAAAGAGCCTTTGATGTGCATATAGTTTAGAACCAGACAATTTTATTCAGTTGAAGGGGAACTTCCGAACATGAATAAACCAATGGCTGTTCATTTGAACTTGAGAGTGTTATGTTTGGAGGATAATTTATATTAGTCATTTAAATAATATTTCTATCAAAACGCAGATTTAAATTCTTATTTAAAGAAAACAGGGGTACTTCTAAACTGATTAAAATTGTTTAACACCAGCCAGCAAAATATTTGAGGCCTTGATAAAAATTAAGAAAAAACAACAACTCAAATTTGAATGATATTGAAGATACATCCTGATGGATGCTACAAAGGTGAACAGAATAGAATAATGGTGATAAGTAGACGTGCCAACTGGTGAAGAAGTTTACAAAGGAGGCGTCACTGATTGTGGGCAAAGTAGGTTGTTGGCTGCCAAAATGCAAAGAAAAATGGCGCCCGCTATGGAAGTGGGTAAGGAACTATTTGAATGCAATGGATTATATCAGTCATGTCAGTTGACATGTCAAGTAACATGACAAGACTTGTCAGAGAGAAAATGAATGAGAGAATTAGTCAGTGAGTGAGGAAGATAGGGAAGGAGGGAGGTAGGTAGGTAGGTAGGGGAGGAGGAAAATGGAGGAAAGTGGAGAGGTATTTGGAACCTCCAACTTTCGCAAGCGTTGGGTGAGACAAACACGGGAGAGGTCCTGGTGCCACTAAGGCACTTTGATCCCGCCCGATTTCAAAGGTTTGAGAGTTACATGACGTCTGTCGACTTCGACGATATTTTCTTCAAATGAAGAGTCCTTACACAAGGACACATGGCTTATAAGTGACGTCAGGTTATTGTACACCCCAAAGAAAGACTAAATCACAGAAATTCTGAAGACTACGTGACTTTACGTTGACTCCAAGAACATTCTCAGCAAACGTGGATAGACTTTATGGACTTGGAAGTTGGCCTTGACCACCAAAACATTGACCTTTTCCTTGCGCTTCTCTCGGCCTCTACCGCCACCAGCTTTGACTTTTACGAAAATGAAATTTTCAGCAGCAAAGGCCGCTTGGCCACTGCAGATGCTGTTGCGACTGCATATGCTACTGGCAGATGTTACTGCTGTCACGTAACAAATGTTACGTGACACGGGCACACAAAGAACTGGCCGTTGGAAACCAGAATAGACGTAAAAGTACTAGGCCCAATTGGAAGTCAGGATTATAGAAAATTGATGACAAATACGGAAAAGGTTAATCAAGAGACTGTATTCTCTTCTCTACGGAAGGAATGCCGTGGAGATGAATTAGATAGCCCGGCGGGGCCCAGAACCAAAGGAATACTGTCAGACGTTACGGAAAGGGTTAATCGAAGTAGGGTCTAACCCATCTCAGAATTGAAGTAGTGCCATGGACACGAGCACCTTGGGACCACCTCAGGGATGGGGATAGTTAGGTGGGAGGTTAACTGAAGTTACAGGTGACATTAATAACCCGCATTAAGGGAGGTTACTCCGGTTGGTAAGTGTATGACAATGGTGAGTTTGAGACACACTTTGGGCTTCAAATCTTTCATTACAGTATGTGTTCTTACCATGGCATTTGATCATGAAGAGGAATTTTTCCAAACTAAAACTGGCTGAGTGGGTTAGGGCGTCGTTACTTGCGGCGAAGGTCGAGGTGAGTGCGGTTCGAATCCTGCCACCGGCGAAGTTGAACCAAGGGCATGGTTTATTAAATTCCACGCTACAAAGCCCTCTGTGAGGGGCACCGTCCTAGCCTCCCGATAGGGGGGAGTGTGTGACGTTAAACCATATCACATCAAGACTGATTCCATCCATAGACGATTAGTGTTAACCACGGGATACTTTTGTTGTTTTGGGAGGCTTTAAAGCGGTTAATGACACCAACAGGGCTGGATATGAAATATGTTGGTTCCAACAGGTTAAGGATTGTTGGTATATAATTCCAGAGACGAGAGATATACCGATGTGGTATATGTATATGTGGTATATGGTATATGTGGTATATGGTGTATGGTATATGTATATATGGTATATGGTATATGTGGTATATGGTATATGTGGTATATGGTATATGTATATGTGGTATCGGAGATGTGGTAAAAGAAATTGATCACATCATTATTAGTATTCATTGGTAGATCCTACACAACTGCAGATTTTACCGGAGTGTTGGGTTCTATGGACTGATCAGAGACGTTTGGTTGAAACAATTGTGCTGCATGTTGAGTTCAGGAGAAATCTCAAATGCAATTCATCAGTATTTCATCCGGAGAATTTCATAATAAGCAAATTAAAGGATAGAAAGACAACTGGAACCTGGAACACTAGCGTGGAGATGAGGTCGTGGTCCGTGGATTACATGCAGTGCTGCCTGTTGTTAACCCATTAAACTCCGATGACAAGATGTCTTGTCATTTGGTCAAATAAAACAAAAAATTATAAAACACCAAAATGTTTGACCAAACACCAGAAAAATATGACGTCAATCCTCGCGCGGTCAAGCCGCATCAGATGATATTCGGATGTACGGGCCGGCGCGAGGCCTACCATATCCGGTTTTTCGTATCTACACCACAAGCGGCTGCCATGAGTTGAATGGGTTAAGCCAGTGGTTCCCAAACTGTGGGTAAATTACCCCTTGGGGGAGAGGTAACAAATTTTCGGGGGTAATGGAGGGCTGACAAAAAAATTGAAAATAAAATAAAATAAAATAAAATCAAGAAAACATTACAGTACCCGGCATTAGGATTAAGGTTAACTTAGTACGTATAATTGTAAAAAAAAAAAAAAAAAAGTTGGGAACCACTGGGTTAAGCAGTTCGGGACCACTCCTTCTGGCTGGAAAAAAAAAAGGCTGGTCGACCCTTTATGGAAGGATAAAGGAGATCAACAGGGTAACAACAGTTACTGTGGTATTACATTATTCAGTATATTTGGCAAGGTGGTCACCCATCTGTTGCTGGTACAAATTCGCTCCCATCTGCTAAAGTTTGAGGCCTGGTTAGTCTGGGTTTACATCCAGGAAGCCAACGACTTATCGGATCTTAGCGCTTTGTGAATTTGTGGAACACCTAGTTTTAGTAAAGCTTACTTGCATCCTACTTTGAACTGAAGAAAGCGCTTGATCTAGTACATCATAGGGATGCTCTGATATTTTCTGTGTATCTGAGACTCTTGTTAGTATTACTGATCTAATGTCTGGACTATGTTGTTGTACAGAATGTTGCGATGTGTGAAAGACACGTATCCGGATTTTTTCCTGTTAATTCATAAAGAAGGCAAAGGTAAGTCTCGTTCCTGACACTGTTCAACAATGTACTGGACAGAGTTGTCCATAGACATGAATATAGAGATTTGTAACACTGAAGTCTCTGACCTTGTCTTTGCCGATGATGTCGTACTTGTTGGGTATTCGATGAAGGTCCCAGTTGGAGCCCTCGAGTCACTGAAAAGGGAGATGAGAGTATCTGGAACAAGACCAAATTCCAGGCATATGAGAGCTTGCTGGATGATTAAGTCCAGACTGTCCATCGCTCCACATACCTTGATAGTGTAATGCACAACGGAGGTGGGTCATATAAGGAGGTCCTTCGAAGGATTGGTTTTATGCAAGAGGATTTTGCTATCAAGTTCCAACTGCAAATCACGGGGTTATTGCTAGTATGGCTGTACTAAATTAATAATTCATGAACATCAACTCCAGCTATATAGGCAT
>NC_134814.1:18732179-18739679 GCF_046742065.1 Oratosquilla oratoria
CACACACACACACACACACACACACACACACACACACACACACACACACACACACACACACACACACACACACACACACACACACACACGCACACACACACACACACGCACACACACACACACACGCACACACGCACACACACACACACACACACACACACACACACACACACACACACACACACACACACACACACACACACACACACACACACACACACACACACACACACACACACACACACACACACACACACACACACACACACACACACACATTATGACTTTCACTAAGAGCAGGTCTTTTGTAGTGTAATTGTATTAATTGGATAACTACCCGAATTACATTCGGAACCGTCAGAATGACGTGGTGAATTTATTTTAGGTTCGCTGGGTTCACATGCCGTCCTTGTCAATGGAGGGGGCGACATGGCTTCTTTATCTATTCAGGCTTTCCTTACACGAATGTAACCATTTGAAGAAAGTACTTTGCGCACTCAAAAGGTTATATGTACACACACACACACACACACACACACACACACACACACACACACACACACACACACACACACACACACACACACACACACACGCACACACACACACACAAACACGCAGAGACATACACGCGCACACATACACAAATACACATATCTATACATATATATATATATATATATATATATATATATATACATATATACACATGTGTATATGTGTGCGTATTCATATATATGTATATATATATATATATATATATATATATATATATTCAATTGAATATGTTCCTCTTCATCAGAAATGGTTTGACAGCTGGTCTAATTTAATATGACCAATTTCTATTATAAAGCGATCAATCATATTGCCTTTTCTCCTTTTCATCCTGCACACTTTTGTTAGCGCAGAGTGGTTTGCTGAAGAGCGAATAAATACAATAGATTTTGCCAGGATTTGAAGTAAATGTCGTGTGACGTCACCTTTTTCAAACTCTGCGATTTCTTCATTGATCAAGGCGATTTGACGTCACTCTTAAGCGCCCTCCCGGTATATGGGCAGATTTCGTATATTTACTCTCATACTAGTAGCCAAATTATGGTCGTATTTACACTTTCGTAACGAATTTCAAGGATAACGCTGTCATTCATTTTTACTCATATACTCGTGAACACACCACAAAGAAGTCATAAATGTGGTTGTTCATCTTGATGTTAATACTAACTTCGTAACCATATTATGATACAACTGAAAATGTGTCCGTCAGACTAGGTTCGTCAATATTCCAGAATACTTCGTTCCTTTCCCACAATCTTTCACCCAGTTGGACCACGTCCAAGGGGGTCTAGGCCGTTTCATTTGGCACGGAATGACGATGCGCTGGGATGAATTAAAAAAAAAAAACTTGGCCCTGAAACCTCTGTTATTATGTCCTGTCTCGCCTGTTCTTAAGGTCAAGGCTATTCCCGAATGACAGTGATATGGCTATGGAGTCTCAAGTTTGCCTGTCTGCCTTTACTCGTGGCTATGTCATAACTATTGTTTGTTCACTTTTTGGTGTGTTCACATACCTTAATGAATGGACGTAGTGGACACAACATCGCGAAGCCACTCTCATCCTTCTCCTCAATCTCTCTGAATCATGCGTGACAAAAGCCCAAACCTTCCCTTTAAATTCAGTGAGATGTTGAAATTTTTTGAAATGGTCGTTCATCTTTAGCGAATCAAGCTCTGGTAGTAATGCAGACTGTATTTAAACGAAAGCAGATGACTTCATTCTTTTATATAAAGTTATATGTAGAACTCATGAACCAAGAGAGAGAGAGAGAGAGAGAGAGAGAGAGAGAGAGAGAGAGAGAGAGAGAGAGAGAGAGAGAGAGAGAGAGAGAGAGAGAGAGAGAGAAAGAATGCCAATGCTTGAACAACTTAACCGAACCTTAACTTAAACCTAACTTAACCGTACTAAGCTCCTAACTCAACATAACTGATCCATACCTAAAATAAACATAGCTGAACATTACCAAACTCAACATAATTTGACCAAAACTAACCTTACTTAACTAAACTTAAACCTAATATAATCTAACCTAACCTAATCTAATCTAATCTAATCTATTCTCATCTAAGCTAGCCTAGCCTAACCTAGCGTAACTTAATTTGATCTAACCTTACCTAACCTAACCCTACCTTACCTTATTTACCTTAACCTTACCTTACCTTATCTTACCTTACCTTACTTCACCTTAGCTCACCTTACCTTACCTTACCTTACTTTACCTTACCTTACCTTACCTTACCTTACCTTACCTTACCTTACCTTACCTTACCTCACCTCACCTTACCTTACCTTACCTTACCTTACCTTACCTTACCTTACCTCTCCTTACCTTACCTCACCTCACCTCACCTTACCTCACCTCACCTTACCTTTCCTTCCCTTACCTTCCCTTCCCTTATCTTACCTTACCTTACCTTACCTCCCCTTACCTTACCTGGCCTGACCTGATCTGACCTGATCTAACATTCAGTACCCTTGAGCCCAGTCTATTGGCACATGGAACCGACATTTTACTGTGCGTGGGCTGGGTCTATGTGTTTTAACGCATTTACCAGAGACAAACGCAAGGACTATAATCCTTAAATCTGTCTGTGGTATAGGGCGATGAACGTAATGATTATATTATGAGAATCGTAAGGACATAGATATCAATAGTATTTATTCATATTTATGTCCTTATGATTTAACCTTGATTCATGCAAATCTGTGGGGTGATTTTCGCCCTTTATTACCTGTAAGTGACGGTGCAGAGACAGACTTTTCGACATTTTCGGGAGATCAATTTAGTGGATCGGTGACAATCAGAGTGAAAAGGAAATCGTCACCCGCTGCGGAAGGGTTGGTTTACGACTAAAGATGATCTTATCATTGTCATCATCATCATCATCATCATCATCATCATCATCATCATCATCATCATCATCATCATCATCATCATCATCATCATCATCATCATCATCATCATCATCATCATCATCATCATCATCATCATCATCATCATCATCATCATCATCATCATCATCATCATCATCATCATCATCATCATCATCATCATCACCATCATCACCATCATCATCTTCGTCGTCGTCGTCGTTGTCATCGTCATCATCATCATCATCATCATCATCATCATCATCATCATCATCATTATCGTCATCGTCATCATCATCATCATCATCATCATCATCATCACCACCGCCATCGTCATCACCACCACCACCACCACCACCACCACCACCACCACCACCACCACCACCACCACCACCACCACCACCACCACCACCACCATCATCATCATCATCATCATCATCATCATCATCATCGTCGTCGTCGTCGTCGTCATCATCATCATCATCATCATCATCAGCAGCAGCAGCAGGAACAGCAGCAGCAGCAGGAGGAGGAGGAGGAACAGCAGCAGCAGCAGCAGCAGCAGCAGCAGCAGCAGGAGCAGCAGCAGCAGCAGCAGCAGCAGCAGCAGCAGCAGCATTATCATCATGGAATCCACAGTAGCTCTCAAGATGGTCCAAGAACCGAGAACCCTAAGCAGTTGACAGATGCTAGACAATTTTATTCAGTTTTGAAATGTCCTCAGCTGGGAATGCTGGGAACCACTGATATAAACTCTTGAAATTCCTCTTCGGCAACCCTCCATATGTCAATACATAAGTTTGTAGGCTTGAGTGACCCGGCAAAACAATAATACACAGGTGTGCTGGCTAGGGGTAATTCGTACTTGTCAGTGGGAGATGACATCTCTCTGTCTGTCAGAGACCGCGAATATATAAGTTATGTGTTAGAGAGGGTTGGTATAGGACGACTGTGAGTATGGACACAAGTCCTCAGCATGCGGGGAAACTGATTGCAGTGTAAACACAACTAAGGAACTGGTATTCAGCGCAATTGAAACTGCCATTGTCTCGGATGGTCAATGTTATCGGTTTGCCTTGTGGGTTTATTCAAGGCTCAAGGCGGCCTTGGCCGAATATTCATTTATTTTAGAGGGCCTGAGATGCCTTTGTGCATTCCTCGTGACAGAGGCAATTTGGGTCGATTTCGTATCAGCTCGAGGAGACGAAGACTTCACGTGCAAAGGGGCGGAGCTTATGAGTGACGTCATGTCGCTCTGATCTAAGAAGAAATCACAGAATGTCTGGAAATTGTAAAATCATGGATCTGATGACATTTTCAACAAATGTGGACAGATTTTGTGAAGTGAAGGACGGAAAAGCGGGTTTTCGTATTTTTAGAGCTTTTGTGGATTCTCTAGTGGCGAAATGACCTCAAGTAAAGTATTTCAATTTCACGTTCCAAATATCACAACGCAGACAAAATGGTTGACCTACAAGTGTGCCTTATTGTTTTCTTCATCATAAAACAAAGATACAGAAAAGTTCAAATGTTTCTTAAACCAGACAAAGATTTTCAACATATAAAAATGTTTTTGCCGAGTTTTATGTGTATTAATCTGTACAGAAAAAAATGCCTTACAATATAAAGTAAATGCTATATATAAAGTATAAAAACTCAGAAACAATGTATGTAATGTATTTTAATGCTTACAATAATGACTTTTACGACCCAAGTGGTCAAAGTCAGGTCATAATGGACCCAATTAACCTCTTTGCTCTCGCTTTACGTCTTTAATATGTGCTCTAGCTACCTACCGCAAGGAGTCTTCCTTCAGTTGAATAAATTGATAGATGAATAAATTAATAAATAAACAGAGAAGTAGATAAATAGATGAGTACATAAATAAATGTACGAATTAGATATGTAAGTAAATAAGTAAGTCAATAAATAGATGATGAATAAATGAATAAATAATTACAAAATAAGCAAATAACAAAATCAGTAAAAAGCGGATAAATATAAACGAATAAATAAATAAATAAATAAATAAATAAGTAAATAAGCAGATAGATAAACAAATTAACAGATACATTGATAGATAATCAAAAAATATAGCAAGAAAGGATGAAAATATTTTTTAACTTTATTATCCACTGGAATAGCGATAGATAAATAAATTAACAGATAAATAAATAAATAAATAAATAAATAAATAAATAAGTAAATAGATAAATAAATAAATAGATAAATAAAGAAATAAATGAATAAATAGATAAATAAATAAACATATATAGATATACAATAAAAAAATAGAGCAAGTAAGGATAAAGATATTTTTGAACGTGATTATCCTTTGGAATAACGATCTCCCAGAGGGTTTTGACTTCGGTATGCCCAATGGGGTGTGAAAGAATGATACAACCAACCAGAGGGGTTCACAGGAATTTTTATAGGCAGTGGCAAAATTAAAGATATTATACATATAGTACTAGTGATAATAAAGAAAGCTTAGTGATAGAATAATCACGGTAATAAACATTTGATAAATATACAAGATATTTTATTCATTTTTCATTTTCCATGTAATTTTCTACTAATTTTGTATTTTCCTTGCATTTTTTTATTTTCCACAAATTCCAGGGGGGCAATTGTCCCCACCCACCTCCGGACGGCCATGCCACCAACTGGAATGATAGGGACGAGGGTGCTACGGATATGAACAAGAGAGCCTGACGGCAGCCAGGATAAAAAGAAAATTGTTCTTCAGTACATTCAATACGTTCAGTACATCTAGACCAGGGGTTCTCAACCTCTTCCCTTATGTACCCCGTTCTTATGCATTGCTGTTCTTCGGCCTCGTAAGAATCCCATCACTAGTGGATAGAACCCCGAGTGCATCCACTAACTGTCACTAGCTTTTGATCTGTGGCCCTATTTTCGAACCACAGTGGCCCTATTTGCGAACCACAGTGGCCCTATTTGCGAACCACAGTGGCCCTATTTGCGAACCACAGTGGCCCTATTTTCGAACCACAGTGGCCCACAAGGAGCCACTGAACCACAGGCTAAGAACCACTGATCTAGACTAACAAGCATCAGAACGACTACACCTATTTTATTCACCCCTCAAGAACTACTTTAGAACAAAGAGAATAGAAACGCTCTAAGAGGAGACTACGGGGGGTGACAGGGCTGATCAACACTATTTCTCTACGAAATTCGCCACGGAAATGGATTAATTGGCATCTGATACGGAAAGGCTTAAAGACTCCTTCCCACACACGATCTCCTTGGAAAAGGGCTATCCAATAATAATCTTTGAATCTTAATTGTAATTCTAATGTTCTAACAACCTCCTGCAGCAGAGCTATTAGATATACTATCAGAGTGGGTCTCCAAAGATTCCGTCGAGTTTTAATGTCAAAATTTTCACACAAAAATTACTCGAAGAATTTTTCAGATTATGGGTCTTTGGTCATTACTGCGAGGTCTAAGAAAGAATTTCGATTTGCTTTGTGTCCGTGATTATGGTTGTAATTTTCCTCTGGTGGACCTCTCTGTATCCAGGAAATCATGTAACCATCGAGCACATTTATAAGCTGCGCTTGATTGAAAGGTGTATTTCTCGAACGTACTGTTTAAGAGTCGTTTTAGTGTTGTTTTATAGTAAAGGGAACATGGTAAACAACATAAATGCATCTAATTAGTGTTTTTTTGATGATGGTAAGTAAAAAAAATATACGATTTCTTGGAAAACACGAGGAGAGAGAGAGAAGGAAGAAATTACTCATTTTTATACTAGAGAAGACAATCGGGCAAAAAAAAAAAAAGAAAAAAAAATTGGGCACGCAAAAGTTGATTTTTTATTTCTACATACCATGTGACCAGAGGTACCATTTTCACAACTGTACCACAGCCCAAAACATTTCTTGGAGCAACATTATTCTTTGTATCCTTCGAATACTGCTAGATACACCAACCTTGGCTTCTGTGACATACAAAACAGACAAACTTTCGTGTATCCTTGTGACATACCGCTCATTGCTGACCACGGCGAGATATAACACGTTGACATGACGTGCCTGATGAATGGCATAGACATCCGCCCTTATGACCGAAAACGTCAGACCAACTTGCAGTGCGTTTGTCCTTACATATTTTTCCCTGGATGAGAAACTAACCCAGGGTCTAAACAAGGACAGATCAGCTCATCTCCGAAAGAAAACTAATGGTACATTATGAAGAGATATGACTGTCGACCTAGTCTACTTGTAGATTCACTTTTCCTCAGGCTGATAATAGACAAACTTCCTTATGACATCATGTCGTCTGCTTTTCCGAAGTGAACTGACCTCGTTTATCAGACTTCTGTTCACTATTCTAAAACTGTTGGAAAAGCAAGTTTCAACATGCTTGTTGAAGGCATTGCGACCAGTCATTCCTTTGAAATACTCGTATATGTATTTTTCCCATCGTGCGTGCGTTTGTATGTGTGTGTGTGTGTATTTGCATGATGTGAGAGCGTGTGTATATTTATGAGATGTGCGTTTACGTGTGTTTGTGTATGTTTTGTGTATTATACTATTTGAATA
>NC_134814.1:18744679-18747179 GCF_046742065.1 Oratosquilla oratoria
TTTAATGGAATATAGTGTTGGGAAAACCCGCACACCATTTATAAGAAGAAAAAATCCAACAAAACGAAATTTCCTCCTACACCTTTTTCTTCTTGTTCTCTTTTTCCTCTTCATTATCCTCTTCAATCTCCTCCTCCTGTCTCTATTTCCTTCTCTTCCTCTTTTTCCTCCTCATTCTTATCCTATTTTCCTTCATCTTCTTCTCCTCCTCTTCCTCCTCCTTCTCCTCCTCCTCTTATTTTGTCTAACTCTTGTATCTTACTCCTTTCTTCTTCCCCTCCTCTTCTTTCATCTTAGGCATCTCAGACCTCTTCTTCCCCCACTACCTCTTCTTATTTTTCTGTAATTCTTTTTTCCTTCTTACTCTTGGCTTCTATTTCCCTACTCTTCTGTTCTTCCTCTTCTCTTCTTTCTCTTCTCCTCTTTCATATCTCCACATGTTTAATTTTCTCCCCTTTACCCTCATTTTCCCCCCTTTACTTTTCCTTGTCTAATGTACTTTCCCCTTCCTGTTCTCTGTCCCCTTATTCTCAGATTTCGTCTCCTTTTCTTCTTCTATTTTTCTTCTTCCCTCTCCTCTTTCTCTCCTCTTTTTCCTTCTTCTACGTTTCTTCTCTTTTCTTCTTACTTTCCTCCTGTCACCTCTCTTTCTTCTGGCATCTATTCTCACTGTCTCCTCTAAAAAATCAGAACTATGATACAACTCAGTACGAAACGACACGATGCAGCATAATACTGCTTAATCTAGCACCACATATTACACTATACATCACAGCACAATATGACGTCACGTAACAACATACACGTGCATCATGTACATGTAACCTACCACGCTTCAAGTAACATCTTCCCCCTCCTTCTCCTCCCCTCCTCTTCCACCTCTTTCTCTTCCTCCTCCTCCTCCTACTCATTCTCCTCCTCATTTTTCTCCTGCTCTTCATCATCTTCTTCCTCCTCCTTTTCCTCATCAACCTCTTCCTCTTTTTTGTCCTCTTTTCCGCCCTCCTCATTTTCCTTCTCCTCCTCTTTCTCCTTCCCGTCCTCCTCCTTCTCCACCTCCTCTTCCTCTACATCTTGAACCTCCTCCTCCTCCTCTACCTATTCCTTGACCTCCTACTTTACTTCTTCCTATATCTTCACCTCTGTCTCCTCCTCTCCCCCTTTCTCATCCTCTTCCTACTCCTCTTTCCCCCTCCTCCTCCTCCTTTCCTCTCGTCTTCCATTACTTAATCCTTTACTTTGTCTTCTCTTTTTTGTCAACTACTCCTCCTCCTCCTTCTCCTCATACCTTTCCTCCTCTTTTACCTCCTCCTTCATTTCCTTTATCTCCTCCTTTACTTCCTTCTCTTCCTTTTCCCTTTCCTTCTCATCCTCCTCCTTCACCTCTTTCTCCTCCGCCTCTCGTACCTCCTCCTCTATTTCTCCTTCCTCCTCTCCTCTTTGCTCCTCATCATCATCATGTAACTCCTGGTCAATTTTCCGTCACTCCTCTTTCTACTCCTCCTCTTACTCTTTTTCTTTCTCTTCCTCCTCTCACTACTGTGCTTCCTCCCCTTCTTTCGCCTCCTCCTTCTCTTCCTCCTCTTTCTCTTCCTCCCCTTCTACCTCCCCTTAATCTTCACTCCTACCTCTTCTTCTATTTTTCTTTTTCCTCCCCCTCTAATCTATTTCAACAATACATTCCTCCTTTATCTTTCTCAATTTCCTCCTCCTCCTCCAAACGCTCCTCGTTTTTCTTTTTCCTCATCACCCGAGTCCTTCTCATCATACTCTTGTATTACTCGTTATCATTATTTTTTACTGCCACAACCACCATCGACGCCACCACCACCACCACCACCACCACCACCACCACCACCACCACCACCACCACCACCACCACCACCACCACCACCACCACCACCACCACCACCACCACCACCACCACCACCACCACCACCACCACCACCACCACCACCACCACCACCACCACCACCACCACCACCACCACCACCACCACCAGAAACGCCATTGCCACCACCATCACCCCTCTCGTTCCTTCCTTCATATTCTTCCGCTTTCTCCCCCCAGCCCCACCCCACCCCTCCCCCCGTCAGTAAATTTCTTTTTTAAAACACGTCTGCGAAAGGTGAGGGAGTGAAGGGGGAAGGGAGGAGAGGCGAGGGGGGGGGAGTGATGGAGGTGGTGGGGATGACAGTTTTCTAATACAATTTGCACAAGTTTGGTCGAAGGAAGAGGAAACCGATCTGAAGGCACTAAGGAAGGGATGCAAGAGGAAGAGGAGGAAAAGAAGAAGAAGGAGGAAGATGGGCTGGAGGAGTTGGGGGAAAGGGGAGGGGAAGTTTCTCGAAAGGAGTATTTTGATGAGTGACGTGATCAGGCACGGTGGTGGGGAAAGTTTTAGTAGTGGAAGAAGGCCAGGATGAGAAGTCGTGAGAGGAAGGCTAGGGTGAGAATTCGTGAGAGTGTGAGGGAATAGGGCTGGTTGGGGAAGGAAAAG
>NC_134814.1:18757179-18759679 GCF_046742065.1 Oratosquilla oratoria
AAGCAGGGCAGTCCATTGTGCCGGGGATGTATGGCGTTGGGAGATCGTAGGTGAGGCGTCCGTTGTGTGAGATCAATGTCCGATCTGAATAAAATCCCATCAGACTTAAGAAGTCCTTTAACAATTAAACATTTACCTACCGTATTTCAACTACTACAGAATTTATCCCGATGATGTAACGTCGATAGTAAGAATGTACAGAGATATCTAGTGTCTGTGATCAATACTGAAAGTTGGAGAGGTTTTATTTTTCAATAATGAAAGTATTGTCAGTCAGAATGATGTCTCTAAGTATAGACTACACCTGGAGTTTCAACCAAATCCTCATTGGCTAGGTGATGGAAAGGAGTAAGGGTTTCACTTACATTATTATAGTTTTTATTTATTAATTTATTATCATTATGATTTTTTCGCATCCGACCTAGATATGGACCAAAAGGTCTCCTGTCGGGATGCTCCGCCTTTGTAATCCTTTGTAATATGCTAAAGCCGCGCCCTCCCCTCAAGATTCACCCCTTCCTTATCGGGTGGTACATTTTCTATTACTTTGGTTGTCGCCAAGCTATGATAATAATGATAATAATAATGATAATAATAATAATAATAATAATAATAATAATAATAATAATAATGATGATGATGATGATGATGATGATGATGATGATGATGATGATGATGATGAGGATGAGGATGATGATGATGATGATGATGATGATGATCGTAACAACAACAATGATAATAATAGTAATAATAATAACAATAATAATAATAATGATAATAATAATGATAATAATAAAGATAATAATAATAATAATAATAATAATAATAGTAATAATAATAGTAATAACAATGATGATGATGATGATAATAACAACAACAATAACAATAATAATAATAATGATAATAATAATAATAATAATAATAATAATAATAATTATGATGATGATGATGATGATGATGATGATGATGATGATGATGATGATGATGATGATGATGATGATGATGATGATGATGATGATGATGATGATGATGATGATGATGATGATGATGATGATGATAAAATGATAATGATAATAATAATAATAATAATAATAATAATAATAATAATAATAATAATGATAATAATAATAATAATAATAATAATAATAATAATAATAATAATAATAATAATAATAATAATAATAATAATAATAATAATGATAATAATGATAATAATAATAATAATAAGTTTATTGAAATAGCAGTTACACACTGACAATAATACAATAGAGTACTTATATGAGTAATACGCCTAGTCTAAGTTTTACAATGACACGCTGATAATAATGCAATACAGTAATTATATGAGTGATATGCCTAGTCTAAGTTTTATAATGATATCTTGTTTATCTCTGTGACACACTCTCGACATTGAAGGTGTCGACACAATATTTTTTTTTTCTGGGAATTTTGGCAAAAGAGAAACTGTGGTAATGGAAGCTCCTGTTGACATATTCGACTCTGCATTTCAAGTCCCACAGGAGGAGATGGGTGAGAGTGAGTGGTTTTAGGCATGTTGGAGTGAAAAAGATTTTACCGACGTACCTCCTTTTAAAATGAATTTGGTTTAAATGTTGGGGAGATTCTGCGTTACACTTACCGCCCAATGCAAAGACATCTTTTTCTTTTTAGGATAAGAAGAATATAGTGCTGTCTGAGGTACATACGCACGCGAGCACACACACACACACGCGCGCGCGCACACACACACACACACACACACACACACACACACACACACACACACACACACACACACACACACACACACACACACACACACACACACACACACACGTATGCATGCACTCGATGATGTAGTGGTAGCGTTCGCGGCCGCCACTACGGCTGTCTGGGTTCAAATCCCACCTAGGGCCGAAATAATTTCAGTATCACTGTGCTGCGAGTCGTTACTCCAACTCTCGTGGGCGGGGAGTTGGGTGCGTGTGCGTGCGTTGTAGGTCACGGCATTACTCATAAATCGGTCATATATGAACTCTGATGTCAATAATCTAACATACGCTGATGATGTGGACCTAATTGCCGAGAGTAGAGATGATTTAAAAAATCTAATCACCCCAATAAGAGAGACAGCAGAGAGAGTTGGGCTGCAAATAAATTTCTATAAAACCAAACTTATGTGTATGAGCAGAGAGGAGAGGAACGTAGAAGATGTGTTTTTCGAAGACAAGAGAATAGAGGAGGTAGAGAGTTTCAGATATCTAGGTGCAACAGTAACAAATAGAAACGAGATGAAGACAGAAATGAATATAAGAATCGCTTCAGCAAACAGATGTTATTTTAGCCTTGTACCAATATTAAAGAAGAAAAGTATATCAAGAAATACAAAATTAAGAATCTAAATTACAATCCTACGACCTATAGTTTTAAATGCCAGCGAGACATGGAGCTTAACAAAACAAATGGAACAAAGACTACTGGTGTTTGAGAATACAATATT